>NC_057808.1:59785583-59906263 GCF_018294505.1 Triticum aestivum | reverse complement strand
GTGATGTTGTGGCATTACGCCGATCAAGAGGTGTAGCTATGGTTCGGATACGACCAAGCCCCCAAGTGATGTTGTGGCATTACGCCGATCAAGAGGTGTAGCTATGGTTCGGATATGACCAAGCCCCCAAGTGATCTAATATGAAGCTTTGAGAAGCTAAATCAAGGGGTAAACCGGACGCCGCTTTGTAAGCTCCATGTAACCACACATGATGTAAGAAAAACAATAGATACCCCACTTTAGCTGAGGTTCCGATTTATTGTATTGATCATAATATATACATTGTCATAATATGTACATAAGCAGAGCCTATAGCTCAAGTATAGTAAGGCCGAAGATGAGCAATATTCCATGGTCGGTTGGTCTCCTCCTCCGATTTACGTGAGTCTTTGCGCTCTCAAACATCAATTAGGTAGTATGACCCGTTGTGTAGATTCTTGCTGAACACAAAGGGTCCTTCCCAAGGGGGGGATAACTTGTGCATATCCGTCTGATCCTGGATGAGCCGAAGCAACAAATCACCTTCTTGAAAGGTTCTGGTTCTAACCCGGCGGCTGTGATAACGACGCAGATCTTGCTGATAAATCGCCGAACGGGCTGCTGCCATGTCACGTTCCTCATCTAACAGGTCAAGAGCTTCCTGCCGTGCCTTCTCGTTGTCAGCTTCAACATATGCCGCTACACGAGGCGAGTCATGACGGATGTCACTAGGAAGAACTGCTTCTGCTCCATAAACCATGAAGAATGGTGTGTATCCTGTCGATCTGTTGGGTGTGGTATTGATGCTCCATAACACAAAAGGTAACTCCTCAACCCAACAACCCAGCGTTCGTTGCAAAGGAACCATAAGCCGGGGTTTGATGCCTCTCAAGATCTCTTGATTGGCCCTCTCCGCTTGACCATTGGACTGGGGGTGAGCCACTGATGACACGTCAAGCCGGATGTGCTCACGTTGACAAAACTCCTCCATGGCACCCTTTGACAGATTGGTACCATTGTCTGTTATAATGCTGTGTGGAAAGCCAAACCGGAAGATCACCTTTTTGATGAATTGAACCGCCGTGGCTGCGTCACACTTACTAACTGGCTCTGCCTCCACCCACTTTGTGAACTTATCAACCGCCACCAAAAGGTGGGTCTTCTTGTCCTTGGACCTCTTGAAAGGCCCAACCATATCCAGCCCCCAAGTTGCAAACGGCCAGGTGATTGGAATCATCCTCAATTCTTGAGCCGGTACATGAGCCCGCCTTGAGAATTTCTGACAGCCATCACATCTTTTGACCAAGTCCTCGGCATCAGCATGAGCTGTCAACCAATAGAAACCGTGACGAAACGCCTTGGCCACCAAAGATTTTGAACCGGCGTGGTGACCACAATCTCCTTCGTGGATCTCACGCAAAATTTCATGGCCTTCCTCAGGAGACACACAGCGTTGAAACGCCCCTGTCACACTGCAATGATGTAACTCTCCATTGATAACAGTCATAGACTTGGACCGCCGGGTTATCTGCCTGGCCAAAGTTTCATCCTCTGGTAACTCACCCCGGTTCATATACGCCAGATATGGAACTGTCCAATCCGGGATAACATGAAGAGCCGCCACCAACTGAGCCTCCGGATCAGGAACAGCAAAATCCTCTTCACCAGGGAGCTTGACGGACGGATTATGCAAAACATCCAGGAATACATTAGGTGGAACCGGTTTACGTTGGGAACCCAGGCAGCTTAAAGCGTCCGCCGCTTCCTTCTTCCGCCGGTCCACATGATCCACCTGATAACCTTTAAAGTGACCTGCAACAATATCCACCTCACGGCGATATGCTGCCATAAGTGGGTCCTTGGAATCCCAAGTGCCGGACACTTGTTGAGCCACCAGATCCGAGTCACCGAAGCACTTAACTCGGCTTAGGTTCGTCTCCTTAGCCATCCGAAGACCATGGAGTAAAGCTTCATATTCAGCTGCATTGTTAGTGCAAGGGAACATTAAACGGAGAACATAACAAAACTTATCACCTCGTGGGGAAGTTAATACGACTCCAGCCCCCGAGCCTTCCAATTGCCTGGACCCGTCAAAATGAATAGTCCAATAAGTATGATCCGGCTTCTCCTCTAGCGCTTGTAACTCTGTCCAATCGTTGATGAAATCCACAAGTGCCTGAGATTTGATCGCCGTTCGGGGTATGTATTTCAACCCGTGAGGCCCGAGCTCGATAGCCCACTTAGCAATCCGGCCAGTTGCTTCCCTGTTCTGGATTATATCTCCCAAAGGAGCAGAGCTAACCACCGTGATGGGATGACCTTGGAAATACTGCTTAAGCTTCCGGCTTGCGATGAAAACCCCATACACCAATTTTTGCCAATGCGGGTACCTCTGCTTGGACTCAATAAGTACCTCATTGTTATAGTAAACCGGCCTCTGAACCGGATATTCCTTTCCTGCCTCTTTGCGCTCCACCACAATAGCCACACTAACAGCCTGAGCGTTAGCTGCCACATATAGCAACAATGGTTCTTTGTCAACCGGAGCAGCGAGAATCGGCGGATTAGCTAGCTGCCGCTTTAAGTCCTCAAATGCTTCATTAGCGGCGTCACTCCAGACGAAGTTATCCGTTTTCTTCAGCATCTGATACAAAGGGATGGCCTTCTCGCCAAGGCGACTGACAAACCGGCTCAACGCGGCAATCCGGCCCGCCAGGCGTTGAACATCATTGATACACTTCGGTTTAGCCAAGGAGGTGATGGCCTTGATCTTTTCCGGATTAGCTTCAATGCCCCTGTTAGACACCAAAAAACCCAAGAGCTTGCCTGCAGGTACACCAAAGACGCACTTGGCCGGATTAAGCATCATTTTATAAACCCGCAGGTTATCAAAGGTTTGTCATCAATCAATGTCTCCTTCTTCCTTGATTTTTTACCACAATATCATCCACATAGGCGTGAACATTGCGGCCGATTGCACACACCGTTGATAAGTTGCCTCGGCACTCTTGAGCCCAAAGGGCATGGACACATAGCAGAAGGCTCCAAAAGGAGTTATGAAGGTTGTCTTCTCCTGGTCCTTAACTGCCATTTTGATCTGATGATAACCAGAATATGCATCCAAAAAACTTAAACGCTCACAACCCGCCGTAGCATCAATAATTTGATCAATACGGGGGAGGGCAAATGGATCTGCTGGACAAGCTTTGTTGAGATCTGTGTAGTCCACACACATACACCAAGTGCCGTTCTTTTTAAGGACCAACACCGGATTAGCTAACCACTCAGGATGGAATACTTCAATGATAAATCCAGCTGCCAAGAGCCTGGCTACTTCTTCTCCAATAGCCTTGCGTCTTTCTTCATTGAACCGGCGGAGAAACTGCTTGACCGGTTTATACTTAGGATCAACATTGAGAATGTGCTCAGCGAGTTCTCTCGGTACACCTGGCATGTCAGAAGGCTTCCATGCAAAGATGTCCCGATTCTCACGGATGAACTCGATGAGCGCGCTTTCCTATTTCGGATCCAAGTTAGCGCTGATGCTAAACTGCTTGGATGAATCGCCAGGCACGAAGTCAACAAGATTAGTCTCATCAGCCGATTTAAACTTCAGGGCCGGATCATATTCTGTACTCGGTTTCTTCAACGAAGTCATATCTGCCGGATCAACATTGTCCTTGTAAAACTTCAACTCTTCTGTTGCAAAAACCGATTCAGCATAACCCGCATCACCTTCTTCACACTCCAGAGCAATCTTGCAGCTCCCATGCACAGTTATAGTTCCCTTGTGACCTGGCATCTTGAGCTGCAGATAGACATAGCAAGGCCGTGCCATAAACTTAGCATAAGGTGGCCGTCCAAATAGGGCATGATACGGGCTGCTGATTTTCACCACTTCAAAGTCAAGGTTTCTGATCTCGAGTCATGCTCATCTCCAAAAGCCACCTCCAGAGCTATCTTACCAACAGGATATGCCGACTTACTAGGCACCACACCATGGAACACCGTATTTGGACGGTTTAAGATTTTTATCTGTTAACCCCATGCGACAGAAAGTTTCATAATAAAGGATATTGATACTACTCCCTCCATCCATGAGTACCTTAGTGAACTTATATCCTCCCACCTGAGGTGCCACCACCAGAGCCAGATGACCCGGACTGTCAACCCGGGGTGGATGATCTTCTCTACTCCACACAATCGGCTGCTCGGACCAACGCAAATAACGGGGTACTGCCGGCTCAACGGCATTCACCACCCTTTTATGAAGCTTCTGATCGCGCTTGTCCAAGCTAATGGTGAAGACATGATACTATCCGCTATTCAACTGCTTCGGGTTGCTCTGATAACCCGACTGCTGCTGCTGCTGATTGCCCTGATTACTTTGACTGTTATGTCCACCCTGATTACTGTGGAAGCCTGAACCGGAATTTCCTCCGCCATAACCCGGCCCATGAGACCCGGGGCCCAAACCGCCCCCCGATCCCTGATCATACCGGAAAGAATCAAAATTTTTGAACTCTTGCATGATGTAACAATCTTTGCAGAGGTGCGTGGATGGGTCCTCCTTCGTCCCATGCTTTGGACAGGGCTGGTTCAACAGATAAGACAAACGGTCCGGATTAGGACTTGGCCTTCCATCGCGCTGGGGCGGTTTACCCTTACGACGCTGGCCCTTGTCACGTGTATTAGTGTTAGCCACAAAATCTAAACCGTGGTCCGCTTTACGCTTGCCGCCGTTTCCATGACCCGCCGGGTTGTCGTGCTGCCCCTTGGCGTTGCCGCTCTTCTTTCCCTTCCCTGTCTTATCATCATCAGACTCGGGATCCTTGGTACTATCAGAGTCGGCATACTTCACCAGTGCAGCCATGAGAGGTCCCATGTCATTACAATGACGTTTTAGCCGTCCCAACTTCAACTTCAGGGGTTCAAACCGGCAATTGCCTTCCAATGTTAAAACTGCGGTGTCAGCGTTGATGCGGTCTGATGAATGCAAAATCTCCGAAACCCGGCGCACCCAATGGGTTGTTGACTCTCCTTCTTCCTGGACACAGGCAGCTAAGTCCAAAATTGACATGGGCTGCTTGCATGTATCCTTGAAATTCTGAATAAACCGGGCTCTCAACTCGGCCCATGACCTGATAGAATTAGCCGGTAAGCTCTTTAGCCAAGTGCGGGCCGTCCCTTCTAACATCATGGTGAAGTATTTCGCACATGCCGCATCATCCACATCCAGCATCTCCATGGCCATCTCATAGCTTTCGACCCATGTTTCAGGGGATAAATCGGCGGTGTAATTCGGCACCTTGCGCGGGCCCTTAAAGTCCTTGGGCAGGCGCACATTACGCAACGCTGGGACAAGACATGGCACTCCCAAAGAACTAGAGGTAACTCCTCGTTCCACCGATGTGGTTGGACGAACCGGAGTAAGCTGGCGGGCTTCATGCTGCGCCGCTAACTCGGCCTCTCTGCGTGCCCGAGCCCGGACCACCACCTCCCGAGCATCACCAGCACCACCCGCCGGGTTATTGCCACGGGGCGGATCACGGTTCCGCGCATTGCTTGACACTGCCGGTTCATCCGTACGCCTGCTGTAACTCCGGCTTGGACGGGGAGTGGAATGAATCCGATCGCGACTGTATGAATAAGCCTCCTGTTGAACCAAAGCTGTCTGAAGAAGCTCCTTAACCCGACGCGTCTCGACCGCCGCCGGAGAATCGCCTTCGATCGGGATGGCCACCAGCCGTGAAGCGGTAGCGACAATGTTGTCCATCGGGTTAGAATAATGATCCGGTGGCGTGGGGACATGCGGTGCTACAATGTTGTTCTGACGAGGCGGATCCACCAAACGTGGCTGAACCGGCGCTCCTGCTCCAGGTGCCTCCGCCCGGTTTACCACCGGCGGATTACTGGTCCCTGCTCCTGGGGTGTTAAAGAGATTTCTAGCATCATAAACCGGCGGCAGGCGAGATCGGTGCCTCCTCTTCAGGACTTTGTTCGACGCACTCTGATCCAGCATAATCTGGTAAGCTTGTGCATCCAAAGCGGGCCGCTCTGCGGCTATCCTGGTATCCTTAGCTGCTAAGTCGGCTTTGTCCTGGGTGATCCGATCTTTCACTTTCGCGATTTCCGCATTGTGCGCATCCTGGTCCGCCGGGTTAACCTCCGCCATCAGCGTTGCCAACGCGTCAAACAAATCAGATAGAACCTGAACTGGCGGTCGCACAGGGCCTCCTGCCCCGGCCGCTGCTGCCGCTGCCGATCCGAAAATCATCGCCGCTGCGGTCGAAGAGTGGAGCGCCGGTTGCGTACCGGCCATGAAGATCGCAACCTGGTTTAGCAGATCAAAGGGGTCCGGAATACTGTCGCCATCGGAACAGCCCCCAATCCGGCCATCTTGTAACTGATATAACGACTCGGTCTCTTCAGTTGATGACTCATCGCCGGAATAGACGACGGTCTCACCACCAGACTCCGATCTATCCTCAGATCCCCCTCCATGGATAACTCCCACGAAGGCATGCTTCATGACAGGCTTGACCCGGGCAGATCTCGCACGCTGAGCCGTTCCGACGAGGTCGGTGCAGATGTCCGACTCAGGGCCCGGTTCGCCGATCTTGCAAATGAAAACGTGTATGCCACCAAAGGGGACCCGGTACCCGTACTCGATTGAGCCGGCATCGGGGTCCCAGCCTGCATCGTCGATGTAGAGCTTGCCGCAACGACTCTTGGTCATCCGGCCCACAGCGTAACCCTTGAGTCCTTCGAAGTTGCCCTCCAAGAACTTGAAACCATTGTGCGATAGCCCCACGGTGGGCGCCAACTGTCGTGGTTTTGTCACGGCAGATGTCCTAGAGAAAGGACTTAGTCGTGGAGCCATTGCTACGGGTTAGCTTAAAGGGGTTAAAGCGGACAAGGGATGCAAGAGAGTTTATACTAGTTCGGCCCCTTACGATGAAGGTAAAAGCCTACGTCTAGTTGTGATGGAATTGATGGGGTTTCGATGACCAGGGAGCGAATACGCTTTGCCTGAGTCTCGAGTTGTTGTCTGTTCTCCTTGAACCGCCGTCGGGTCGTCCCCTTATATACATGGGTTGACGCTCGTCGGTTTACAGAATCCCTAGGAGGGCTCATAATCGTGTCCGGCTTAGTCTCTGCTACTTCTACCTTACAATACAAGTTTACATATCAATGCCGGTTTATGTCTACGGGCCTTAAACCGGCTTTGGGCCCTGGGCCTCCATAAAGCGTCACCGTCTGTCTTCATGGGCTTCAGATACAGATGAACTACTTATGGGGTTAACCCGGCCTCTCCTGGCCGGTTTACACCCAGTAGTAATATCCCCAACAGAATTCAATAGTCTTCTTCATAAAAGAACCAGCACAAGAAGTATCAAGCATGGTTTGATCATTACGAGAAAGCCGAGCATAAATTTTTTGGATAATAATTTCTCTTGAGAGCTCATGATTGGGGCATGAATATAACATTGACATAAGCCTCCCCCAAGCTAGAGCGATACTTTCTCCTTCACAAGGCCAAAAATTATATATATAATTCCGATCATGATGAACTAGATGTATAGGATAATTTTTTTTGATGAAACTCCAATTTTAATCGATTCCAATTCCATGATCCAATATCATCGCATAGCCTATACCATGCCAATGCTTTTCCCTTCAAAGATAAAGGGAAAACCTTTTTCATCACTTCATCCCTGGGTAAACCTGCAAGCTTAAACAATCCACAAATTTGTTCTACATATATCAAGTGCATATCAGGATGTTCGGTTCCATCTCCTGCATAAGGATTAGCTAGCAATTGTTCTATCATACCCGAAGGAATTTCGTATTCAAAATTTTCAGTAGGTGCAGTAGGTTGAGGGGTAGCTAATTGTGGTTCCGAACGAGGCGAAGATAACCCGAACAAACCCCTCAAAGGATTGTTTTCCATAGTACACTATATAAATGTTTCCTTACCAAATTCCACTTACCAAAGGCGCTTCACTCCCCGGCAACGACGCCAGAAAATAGCCTTGATGACCCACAAGTATAGGGGATCAATTGTAGATATTTTCGATAAGTAAGAGTGTCGAGCCCAACGAGGAGCAGAAGGAAATGACAAGTAGTTTTCAGTAAGGTAATGTCTACAAGTGCTGAAATTGTAAGTAGTGGAGTAGTTTGATTGCAAGATAATTTGTAACGAGGAAGTAATGATAGTAGTAATAAAGGTGCAGCAAGTTAGCCCAATCCTTTTGAGTCAAAGGACAGGCCAAAACGGTCTCTTATGATAAGCAAAGCATTCTTGAGGGTACACGGGAATTTCATCTAGTCACTTTCATCATGTTGGTTCGATTTGTGTTCCCTACTTTGATAATTTGATATGTGGGTGGACCGGTGCTTAGGTCTTGTTCTTACTTGAACAAACCTCCTACTTATGATTAACCCGCCCGCAAGCATCCGCAACTACGAGAAAAGTATTAAGAATAAATTCTAACCATAGCATTAAACTTTTGGATCCTATCAGTCCCTTACAGAATAGCGCATAAACTAGGGTTTAAGTTTCTGTCACTCTCGCAACCCACCATCTAATTGCTAGTCCACAATGCATTCCCTTAGGCCCAAATATGGTGAAGTGTCATGTAGTCGACGTTCACATGACACCACTAAGGGAATCACAACATACATACTATCAAAATATCAAACACATATCAAGTTCACATGATTACTTGCAACATGATTTCTCCCGTGACCTCAAGAACAAAAGTAACTACTCACAAATGATAAACATGTTTATGATCAGAGAAGTATTAAATAGCATAATGGATCTGAACATATAATATTCCACCAAATAAACCATATAGTAATCAACTACAAGATGTAATCAACACTACTAGTCACCCACAAGCACCAATCTATAGTTCCGGTAAAAAGATTGAACACAAGAGATGAACTAGGATTTGAGGATGAGATGGTGTTGTTGAAGATGTTGATGGAGATTGCCCTCCCCGAGATGGGAGAGTTGTTGGTGATGATGATGACGATGATTTCCCCCTCCGGGAGGGAAGTTCCCCCGGCGGAATCGCTCCGCCGGAGGGCAAAAGTGCTCCTGCCCAAGTTCCGCCTCGAGATGGCGGTACTCCGTCCTGAAAGTCTTCTTCTTATTTTTGCTAGGTCAAAATGACCTATATACCAAAAGATGGGCCCCGGAGGTGGCCGAGGAGGCCACAACCCACCAGGGCGCGCCTGGGGGCCCTGGCACGCCCCGGTGGGTTGTGCCCACCTGGTGGCCCCCTATTGTAGTTATTTGCTCCAATAATTCTTAAATATTAAATAAAAAATCCCCGTGAAGTTTCAGCTTGTTTGGAGTTGTGCAGAATAGGTGACCTGACGTAGCTTTTCCAGGTCCAGATTTCCAGCTGCCGGAATTCTCCCTCTTGGTGTGTACCTTGCAAATTATGAGAGAAAATGCATTAGAATTACTCCAAAAAGCATTATTATGGATAAAAACATTATAAATAATAGTAAGAAAACATGATGCGAAATGGACGTATCAAGTCCCACTAGGACTCCAAGTCCTAGTAGGATTCCACTTGGTGGAAGGGGGAAGAAGGAAGGGAGAGGGAGAGGGAGAGGGAAAGGGGGGCCGCGCCCCTCCCCTAGTCCTATTCGGACTCCCCAAGGGGGGCACCTCCTCGTGGCCTGCCCTCTCTCTCCCCTAAGGCCCATGTTGGCCCATTACTTCCCCGGGGGGTTCCGGTAACCCTTCCGGCACTCCGACACTTACCCAGTACCTCCCGGAACTCATCCGGTGGCCGAAGAACATCGTCCAATATATCATTCTTTATGTCTCGACCATTTCGAGACACCTCGTCATGTCCGTGATCTCATCCGGGACTCCGAACAACCTTCGGTCATCATATCACATAACTCATAATACAAATCGTCATCGAACGTTAAGCATGCGGACCCTACGGGTTCGAGAACTATGTAGACATGACTGAGACACATCTTCGGTCAATAACCAATAGCGGAACCTAGATGCTCATATTGGCTCCTACATATTCTACGAAGATCTTTATCGGTCAAACCACATAACAACATAAGTCATTCCCTTTGTCATCGGTATGTTACTTGCCCGAGATTCAATCGTCGGTATCATCATACCTAGTTCAATCTCGTTACTGGCAACTCTCTTTACTCGTTCCGTAATGCATCATCCCGTAACTAGCTCATTAGTCACGTTGCTTGCAAGGCTTATAGTGATGTGCATTACCGAGAGGGCCCAGAGATACCTCTCCGATACACGGAGTGACAAATCCTAATCTTGATCTATGCCAACCCAACAAAGACCTTCGGAGACACCTGTAGAGCATCTTTATAATCACCCAGTTACGTTGTGACGTTTGATAGCACACAAGGTGTTCCTCCGGTATTCGGGAGTTGCATAATCTCATAGTCAGAGGAACATGTATAAGTCATGAAGAAAGCAATAACAATAAAACTAAACGATCATTATGCTAAGCTAACGGATGGGTCTTGTCCATCACATCATTCTCTAATGATGTGATCCCGTTCATCAAATGACAACACATGTCTATGGTCAGGAAACTTAACCAACTTTGATTAACGAGCTAGTCAAGTAGAGGCATACTAGAGACTCTCTGTTTGTCTATGTATTCACACATGTACTAAGTTTCCGGTTAATACAATTCTAGCATGAATAATAAACATTTATCATTATATAAGGAAGTATAAATAACAACTTTATTATTTCCTCTAGGGCGTATTTCCTTCACCAACACTACCTAGGCCTCCACCTTCATCTTTCGGTTGCCCTTGAACCAGGAACAGATCTCGCGCAGACGCGCAAGCTTCCGCACATCTTTACCCGCAAAGTTCACCAGCTTCTCCTTGCCCATCACCATTTCAGGAGACCTCGTCGCTCGAATTGGAGGAAGGTGAATATTGAGTGGTGGCGAGAGAGAGAGAGAGAGAGAGATCCGAAGTGCAAATGCAAGGGGACACGCTCACCAGTCAGCCAGGAGAGGTTAAGCACCCCCACTTCTCAGATAGGCTTTGCCCCCTGAGGGATTCTTGGAATAAGGGGTCCTCGGGCGTCCGGCCTGTTATCCATGGGCCAGACTGGTGGGCTATGAAGACATGAAGGCCGAAGATTGTACCCGTGTCTGGATTGGACTCTCCTTGGCGTGGAAGGCAAGCTTGGCGACCAACTATGAAGATTCCTTCTTATGTAACCGACTCTATGTAACCCTAGACCCCCCCCGGTGTCTATATAAGCCGGAGGGTGTAGTCCGGAAAGGATGGACTCATTACCATAATCATACATGCTAGGCTTCTAGGGTTTAGCCATTACGATCTCGTGGTAGATCAA
Organism: Triticum aestivum; assembly: GCF_018294505.1. Taxonomy (NCBI): domain Eukaryota; kingdom Viridiplantae; phylum Streptophyta; class Magnoliopsida; order Poales; family Poaceae; genus Triticum; species Triticum aestivum. The sequence continues at coordinate 59,894,889 of NC_057808.1, read as the reverse complement.
CTCTTGTAATACTCATATTCATCAAGATCAATCAAGTAGGAAGTAGGGTATTACCTCCATAGAGAGGGCCCAAACCTGGGTAAACATCGTGTCCCCTGTCTCATGTTACCATCGACCTTAGACGCACAGTTCGGGTCCCCCTACCCGAGATCCGCCGGTTTTGACACCGACATTGGTGCTTTCATTGAGAGTTCTACTGTGCCGTCGATGAAAGTTGGATGGCCCCTTCGATCGTCTATAGTGACGCTGTCCAAGGAGAAACCTTCCTCCCCGGACAGATTTTCGTATTCGGCGGCTTCGTACTGCGGGCCAACTCGCTCGGCCATCTGGAGCAGATCGATAGCTACGCCCCTGGCCAGCAGGTCAGATTTGGAAGCTCGAAATACGTCGCGGATATCCGTGGAGACCTGATCTTCAACGGATTTGAGACCACGGCGATCGCTCCCTGCTACCTCGTGAGCACTGCGTTGGTTTTCCCTTGAAGAGGAAAGGGTGATGCAGCAAAGTAGCGTAAGTATTTCCCTCAGTTTTTGAGAACCAAGGTATCAATCCAGTAGGAGGCTACGCGCGAGTCCCTCGTACCTACACAAAACAAATAAATCCTCGCAACCAACGCAATAAGGGGTTGTCAATCCCTTCACGGTCACTTACGAGAGTGAGATCAGATGGAAATGATATGATAATATTTTTGGTATTTTTATGATAAGATGCAAAGTAAAATAAAAGCAAAGTAAAAAGCAAAGGAAATAACTAAGTATTGGAAGCTTAATATGATGAAGATAGACCCGGGGGCCATAGATTTCACTAGTGGCTTCTCTCAAGAGCATAAGTATTTACGGTGGGTGAACGAATTACTATTGAGCAATTGACAGAATTGAGCATAGTTATGAGAATATCTAGGTATGATCATGTATATAGGCATCACGTCCGAGACAAGTAGACCGACTCCTGCCAGCATCTACTACTATTACTCCACTCATCGACCGCTATCCAGCATGCATCTAGAGTATTAAGTTCATGAAAACAGAGTAACGCCTTAAGCAAGATGACATGATGTAGAGGGATAAATTCATGCAATATGATAAAAACCCCATCTTGTTATCCTCGATGGCAACAATACAATACGTGCCTTGCTGCCCCTACTGTCACTAGGAAAGGACACCGCAAGATTGAACCCAAAGCTAAGCACTTCTCCCATTGCAAGAAAGATCAATCTAGTAGGCCAAACCAAACCGATAATTCGAAGAGACTTGCAAAGATAACCAATCATACATAAAAGAATTCAGAGAAGATTCAAATATTGTTCATAGATAATCTTGATCATAAACCCACAATTCTTCGATCTCAACAAACACACCGCAAAAAGAAGATTACATCGAATAGATCTCCACAAGAGAGGGGGAGAACATTGTATTGAGATCCAAAAAGAGAGAAGAAGCCATCTAGCTACTAACTATGGACCCGAAGGTCTGAAGGAAACTACTCACACTTCATCGGAGAGGCTATGGTGTTGATGTAGAAGCCCCCCATGATGGATGCCCTCTCCGGCGGAGCTCTGGAACAGGCCCCAAGATGGTATCTCATGGGTATAGAAGGTTGCGGCGGTGGAATTAGGTTTTTGGCTCCGTTTGATATTCCTTTTCTGTGAAACTCTGAAATAGGCAAAAAAACAGCAATTCTGGGCTGGGCCTCCGGTTAATAGGTTAGTCCCAAAAATAATATAAAAGTGAATAATAAAGCCCAATAATGTCCAAAACAGTAGATAATATAGCATGGAGCAATCAAAAATTATAGATACGTTGGAGACGTATCAAGCATCCCCAAGCTTAATTCCTGCTCGTCCTCGAGTAGGTAAATGATAAAAACAGAATTTTTGATGCGGAGTGCTACTTGGCATAATTTTTATGTAATTCTTCTTAATTGTGGTATGAATATTCAGATCCAAAAGATTCAAGACAAAAGTTTAATATTGACATAAACATAATAATACTTCAAGCATACTAACAAAGCAATCATGTCTTCTCAAAATAACATGGCCAAAGAAAGTTATCCCTGCAAAATCATATAGTCTGGCTATGCTCTATCTTCACCACACAAAGTATTTAAATCATGCACAACCCCGATGACAAGCCAAGCAATTGTTTCATACTTTTGACATTTTCAAACTTTTTCAATCTTCATGCAATACATGAGCGTGAGCCATGGACATAGTACTATATGTGGAATAGAATGGTGGTTGCGGAGAAGACAAAAAGGGAGAAGATAGTCTCACATCAACTAGGCGTATCAACGGGCTATGGAGATGCCCATCAATAGATATCGATGTGAGTAAGTAGGGATTGCCATGCAATGGATGCACTAGAGCTATAAGTATATGAAAGCTCAACAAAGGAAACTAAGTGGGTGTGCATCCAACTCGCTTGCTCACGAAGACCTAGGGCATTTTGAGGAAGCCCATCATTGGAATATACAAGCCAAGTTCTATAATGAAAAATTCCCACTAGTATATGAAAGTGACAAAATGAGAGACTCTCTATCATGAAGATCATGGTGCTACTTTGAAGCACAAGTGTGGTAAAAGGATAGTAACATTGTCCCTTCTCTCTTTTTCTCTCATTTTTTTATTTGGGCCTTTTCTCTTCTTTTTTATGGCCTCTTTTTTTTAGTCCGGAGTCTCATCCCGACTTGTGGGGGAATCATAGTCTCCATCATCCTTTCCTCGCTTGGGACAATGCTCTAAAAAATGATGATCATCACGCTTTTATTTTCTTACAACTCAACAATTACAACTCGGTACTTAGAACAAAATATGACTCTATATGAATGCCTCCGGCGGTGTACCGGGATATGCAATGAATCAAAAGGGACACGTATGAAAGAATTATGAACGGTGGCTTTGCCACAAATACGATGTCAACTACATGATCATGCAAAGTAATATGACAATGATGGAGCGTGTCATAATAAACGGAACGGTGGAAAGTTGCATGGCAATATATCTCGGAATGGCTATGGAAATGCCATGATAGGTAGGTATGGTGGCTGTTTTGAGGAAGGTTTATGGTGGGTGTATGATACCGGCGAAAAGTGTGCGGTATTAGAGAGGCTAGCAATGGTGGAAGGAAGAAGGGTGCGTATAGTCCATGGACTCAACATTAGTCATAAAGAACTCATATACTTATTGCAAAAATCTACAAGTTATCAAAGCAAAGTATTATGCGCATGCTCCTAGGGGGATAGATTGGTAGGAAAAGACCATCGCTCGTCCCCGACCGCCACTCATAAGGAAGACAATCAATCAATAAATCATGCTCCGACTTCATCACATAACGGTTCACCATACGTGCATGCTACGAGAATCACAAACTTTAACACAAGTATTTCTCAAATTCACAACTACTCAACTAGCATGACTCTAATATCACCATCTTCATATCTCAAAACAATTATCAAGCATCAAACTTTTCTTAGTATTCAACACACTCATAAGAATTCTTACAAATCTAGTATGCTTAGCATATTAGGATTATTTAAGCAAATTACCATGCTATTTAAGACTCTCAAAATAATCTAAGTGAAGCATAAGAGATCAATAGTTTCTACAAAACAAATCCACCACCGTGCTCTAAAAGATATAAGTGAAGCACTAGAGCAAAACTATATAGCTCAAAAGATATAAGCAAAGCACATAGAGTATTCTAACAAATTCCAAATCATGTATGGCTCTCTCAAAAGGTGTGTACAGCAAGGATGATTGTGGTAAACTAAAAAGCAAAGACTCAAATCATACAAGACGCTCCAAGCAAAACACATATCATGTGGTGAATAAAAATATAGCTCCAAGTAAAGTTACCGATGGAAGTAGACGAAAGAGGGGATGCCTTCCGGGGCATCCCCAAGCTTTGGATTTATGGTGTCCTTAGATTATATTGGGGGTGCCATGGGCATCCCCAAGCTTAGGCTCTTGCCACTCCTTGTTCCATAATCCATCAAAATCTTTCACCCAAAACTTGAAAACTTCACAACATAAAACTCAACAGAAAATCTCGTGAGCTCCGTTAGCGAAAGAAAACAAAAGACCACTTCAAGGTACTGTAATGAACTCATTCTTTATTTATATTGGTGTTAAACCTACTGTATTCCAACTTCTCTATGGTTTATAAACTCTTTTACTAGCCATACATTCATCAAAATAAGCAAACAACACACGAAAAACAGAATCTGTCAAAAAAGAATAGTCTGTAGTAATCTGTAACTAACGCAAACTTCTGGAACTCCAAAAAATCAGCCAAAATAGGACGACCTAGAAAATTTGCTTATTGATCAGCAGCAATTGGAATAACTATTTTATCACGTTCTGGTGATTTGTAACAATTATTTTCGTGAACAGAAAGTTTCTGGAAATTTCTGCAAGATCAAATAACTATCATCCAAGAAGATCCTATAGGTTTAACTTGGCACAAACACTAATTAAAACACAAAAACACATCTAACCAGAGGCTAGAACAAATATTTATTCCTAAACAGAAGTAAAAAGCAAAAAACTAAAAATAAAATTGGGTTGCCTCCCAGTAAGCGCTATCGTTTAACGCCCCTAGCTAGGCATAAAAGCAAGGATAGATCTAGGTATTGCCATCTTTGGTAGGCAATCCATAAGTGGCTCTCATGATAGATTCATATGGTAATTTTATTTTCTTCCTAGGGAAGTGTTCCATGCCTTTCTTTAATGGAAATTGGAATCTAATATTCCCTTCCTTCATATCAATAATTGCACCAATCGTTCTAAGGAAAGGTCTACCAAGAATAATAGGACATGAAGGATTGCAATCTATATCAAGAACGATAAAATCTACGGGCACATAGTTACTATTTGCAACAATAAGAACATCAATAATTCTTCCCATAGGTTTCTTAATAGTGGAATCCGCAAGGTGCAAGTTTAGAGAGCAATCATCAAAATCACGGAAATCTAGCAAATCGCACAAAGTTTTGGGAATAGTGGAAACACTAGCACCCAAATCACATAAAGCATAGAACTCATGATCCTTAATCTTAATTTTAATAGTAGGTTCCCACTCATCATAAAGTTTTCTAGGAATAGAAACTTCCAGCTCAAGTTTTTATTCATAAGATTGCATCAAGGCATCAACGATATGTTTGGTAAAAGCTTTATTTTGACTATAAGCATGAGGAGAATTTAGCACGGATTGCAACAAGGAAATACAATCTATCAAAGAGCAATTTTCATAATTAAATTCCTTGAAATCCAAAATAGTGGGTTTAACATCTAGGGCTTTGATTTCTTCAATCCCACTTTATCAATTTTAGCATCAAGATCTAAAAACTCTGAATTTTTGGAACGCCTTCTAGGTAAAGGTGGATCGTATTCAGTCCCATCATTATCAAGATTCATATTGAAAAACAAAGATTTAATAGGAGACACATCAATAACTTTTAGATCTTCATCTTTATTTTCATAGAAATTTGAAGAACACGCTTTCATAAAGCAATCTTTCTTAGCACGCATTCTAGCGGTTCTTTCTTTGCACTCATCAATGGAAATTCTCATGGCTTTGAGAGACTCATTGATATCATGCTTAGGAGGAATAGATCTAAGCTTTAAATAATCAACATCAACACACAAATCAACGAAGCTATTAAGATGAGTAGCGGCATCTTCACTAGGAAGGCCGGCAAATTGATCTTTCATGACAAGATTCAACAAAGCAGCATTGATTTCACAAGATTCAGTATTGGTAAGAGGAGCAATCGGAGTCCTAAGGAAATCATTATTGTTGGTATTGGTAAAGTCACATAATTTGGTATTATCTTGAGCCATCGTGACAAACAAGCAATCCAACACACGAGCAAACAAAAAGCAAGCGAAAAAAAGGCAAACGGAAAAGAGAGGGCGAATAAAACGGCAAGGGTGAAGTGGGGGAGAGGAAAACGAGAGGCAAATGGCAAATAATGTAATGGGGGAGATAAGGGTTTGTGATGGGTACTTGGTATGTTGACTTTTGCGTAGACCTCCCCGGCAACGGCGCCAGAAATCCTTCTTGCTACCTCTTAAGCACTGCGTTGGTTTTCCCGTGAAGAGGAAAGGGTGATGCAACAAAGTAGCGTAAGTATTTCCCTCAGTTTTTGAGAACCAAGGAATCAATCCAGTAGGAGGCTACGCACGCGTCCCTCGTACCTACACAAAACAAATAAATCCTCGCAACCAACGCGATAAGGGGTTGTCAATCCCTTCACGGTCACTTACGAGAGTGAGATCTGATAGAAATGATATGATAATATTTTTGGTATTTTTATGATAAGATGCAAAGTAAAATAAAAGCAAAGGAAATAACTAAGTATTGGAATATTAATATGATGAAGATAGACCCGGGGGCCATAGATTTCACTAGTGGATTCTCTCAAGAGCATAAGTATTTTACGGTGGGTGAACGAATTACTGTTGAGCAATTGACAGAATTGAGCATAGTTATGAGAATATCTAGGTATGATCATGTATATAGGCATCACGTCCGAGACAAGTAGACCGACTCCTGCCTGCATCTACTACTATTACTCTACTCATCGACCGCTATCCAGCATGCATCTAGAGTATTAAGTTCATGAAAACAGAGTAACGCCTTATGCAAGATGACATGATGTAGAGGGATAAATTCATGCAATATGATAAAAAAAACCATCTTGTTATCCTCGATGGCAACAATACAATACGTGCCTTGCTGCCCCTACTGTCACTGGGAAAGGACACCGCAAGATTGAACCCAAAGCTAAGCACTTCTCCCATTGCAAGAAAAATCAATCTAGTAGGCCAAACCAAACTGATAATTCGAAGAGACTTGCAAAGATAACCAATCATACATAAAAGAATTCAGAGAAGATTCAAATATTGTTCATAGATAATCTTGATCATAAACCCACAATTCATCGGTCTCAACAAACACACCGCAAAAAGAAGATTACATCGAATAGATCTCGACGAGAGAGGGGGAGAACATTATATTGAGATCCAAAAAGATAGAAGAAGCCATCTAGATACTAACTATGGACCCGAAGGTCTGAAGTAAACTACTCACACTTCATCGGAGAGGCTATGGTATTGATGTAGAAGCCCTCCGTGATGGATGCCCTCTCCGGCGGAGCTCCGGAACAGGCCCCGAGATGGGATCTCTTGGGTACAGAAGGTTGCGGCGCTGGAATTAGGTTTTTGGATCCGTTTGATATTCCTTTTCTGCGAAACTCTGAAATAGGCAAAAAACAGCAATTCTTGGCTGGCCTCCGGTTAATAGGTTAGTCCCACATAATATAAAAGTGAATAATAAAGCCCAATAATATCCAAAACAGTAGATAATATAGCATGGAGCAATCAAAAATTATAGATACGTTGGAGACGTATCGCTCCCCCTCGCTCCGATGAACATGACTTAAATCTGTCATCGGACCATATTCAGGAGATGGTTCCTGTAACTGCTATGGCCTTAGAGCCGGAGCAGATTGCGCCATCCGAAATCGCAGAATCCGCGGCGTTGGAACCGCACACGGACTCAGCATCATGCGATGTCGGCGTCAACGAAATTCCGGGCTCGTCTCCGGCTATAAGTTCCGAACCACGCACGCCTGCGGGCGCAGAGCTGGATCGGTTATCGATCTTTGAGTTCAGCACCGCAGATATCTTCCAACACTCACCCTTGGGCGATGTTCTAAATTCATTAAAAACCTGTCCTTGGCGGGGGACTCACAGCCGAACTATGTCCGGTTCGAGCTAGAGGCTGATAATGAAGAATTTCGCTTCCCACCCGCCACCCACTTCATAGCCACTGTCGAGGACTCAACCGACATGCTTGATTATGGCTCCGAAGACATCGACGGTATAGACGACGATGCCGACAAGGAGCAAGGCCAAGACCCGCTATTCACGGGACGTGGGACGGCCACCTCTTCGTACGACGTGTACATGGTTGATACACCTAAAAAAGCTAGCGATGATGACAAAGAAGATCCAGTTGAGAATAAAACTCCCGAGACACAGTCTAAGTACCAGCGCCCTAAACGCCGCTCTAAGTCACATCGCAGCGACGCTGGTACCGGAGAAAATAGTACCCCGGACGACGCCGAAAACAATGAAGACCCTGTTGGAGCAAGATCCGAACAGGAGGAACAAGAAAACAGGCAAGCCAACCCCGATGAACAGGCCCTGCCCAGCGACAATTCGGAGGACGACAACTACCTTCCGCTCTCCGAAGATGAGGTAAGCCTCGGTGACGAAGACTTCATCATACCCGAAGAACCCCTCGAGCAGGAGCGCTTCGAGCGCAGGCTAATAGCTACTCCAAGGAGCCTGAAAAAGAAGCAGCAGCAGCTTCAAGCTGACCAAGACCTACTCAACGATAGATGGACCGAAGTCCTGGCCACCGAAGAATTCGACCTTAGTGGCCCAGCCAAAAGCTACCCGAAGCATAGATTGCTACCTCAGTTCGACGACGAGGCGTTGGAGCCCGTACCATCATCACACAATGCGGCAGGTCGTCGACAACTCTGTCCGGATAAAGAGGCAACCCAAGCCGAACACCAGACCGCCCCACCTCACCGTAAGGGCAATAACAATACAGCTCATGGTTGTAAAGACGACCTTCGACGGAACTCGGACAGTAGAGCAGGACACGCAAGATCGATCTACGGATCGCAAGGGCATGCCTCGACACGCGACAATGGCTACCGATTCGGACGTGACAAACCTAGCCATGCCCGAGCCGAACACCGCAAATGGACTCCTTCGGAGTTACGTCATAGTGTGGCCCAACACAGAGGCGCCGCACACCCTCTTTGCTTCACTGATGAAGTAATGGATCATGAATTCCCCGAAGGATTCAAACCTGTCAATATTGAATCATACGACGGAACAACCGGTCCCACAGTATGGATAGAAGATTTTATCCTCCACATACATATGGCCCGTGGAGACGACCTCCACTCCATTAAATACCTCCCACTAAAGCTAAAAGGGCCAGCTCGGCACTGGTTGAACAGCCTGCCTGAAAATTCCATAGGCAGCTGGGAAGCCTTGGAAGAAGCCTTCCTCGACAACTTCCAAGGAACATATGTCCGGCCACCAGATGCCGATGACCTAAGTCACATTGTCCAGCAGCCCGGAGAGTCAGCCAGGAAGCTCTGGACTCAGTTCTTAGTCAAAAAGAACCAAATCGTCGACTGCCGGGATGCGGAAGCCCTCGCAGCCTTCTGACACAGCGTCCGGGACGAATGGCTTGCACGCCACCTCGGTCAAGAAGGACCTAAACCCATGACAGCCCTTACTGCTCTAATGACCCGCTTTTGCGCGGGAGAAGATAGCTGGCTCGCTCATAGAAGCAACAGCGCTAGCGACCCGGGCACTTCCGAAATCCGAGACAGCAACGGCAAGCCACGACGAAGCAAACACAACAGTCGCAATGATAATGAAAGATCACGCGACACAGCGATCAACGCCGGATTTAGCAATCCCAAGCCCAGTCAACGGAAGAAGCCATTCAAGGCGAACCGAGATGAACCATCCAACCTAGACAGGATATTGGACCGACCCTGCCAGATTCACGGACACCCTGATAAACCAGCTAATCATACCAATAGAAACTGCTGGGTCTTCAAGCAGGCCGGCAAGATCAACGCCGAACACAAGGGGAGGAGGCCGCCAGGCGACAGGGACGACGGAGAGGTTCACCAAAGAAATACCGGGGGTTAGAAACAATTTCCACCAGAGGATCGACTACTCCCGGAGCGGAAATAGCAGTCCGGCTTCCGCCGCCCACCTAGTACACCTGCAAAATGTGTACCGCGCATACATCACTACGCACTCAAGATACCATGGGCATTGGTGGAAGCACACTACGGACAAGCCTGCAAGCATTCCCGTAATACTTTTTATCTATTTTCTTTTTATTTATTCCTTCACTATCTCTTAAAAACAGGTGACGAACAGGGCAAACATCTAAAACTGACTCTATCAGAGTTCGGATCCGTACACTCACCTAAGGGGCTACTTCCATCAAGGATTCCCCTCTCCGAGGACAGGCAGCACAGACGTGCGACAGGAGGTCCAAAATAACTTTTTGTAGACCGCACTATTTATTTTGAGCCTGTACTATGCCTCTTCCTCCGCCTCCGACCCCGAGCATGTCAAATAGCCGGGGTTGTGGTCTTTATATATATAAAGTAATCATTGGCATATTGCTCAGGTCCCAGTAAACAGTATCCGAATTAATCATCCATGTTGTTTCGCCAATGAATATGGCTCCCATGGTTGTTTCACAGATATACCCCGGCATAACCTGCCAGGGGCTCGGTATGGGAACAAATGAGTTGCCAGCAAAAGTCCGAACAGCTCTATAGCGTACTACGGTGTCGCAAGTTTGGCCTTATATGCATCAGCTCCGAATCATTGTCTTCGGTCAATAGTTGGGTTGCCCGGCTCCTGCGCTTGCTACCCTACGCTCCGCTTCATCGCCTAGGGTAGTAAAGGGAGAACTACTGCGATTGTGCTTCTGGTTCATCTGGTCAAGCACCTCAGTAGAGAAAGCCGAAAACTGACTGTCATGATGCAGCGAGAGCTGGTTAACCACTTGACGACTTATTGGAATCTTTAGCGATTCTCCGTGTCACACGAGGGATCTTTTTCAGATCAAATATGTAAGGCACCATATTATAATATGCCGCATACATACCAGGGGCTATGTCGTAGTCCCACCATAAAACTCCTATGGCTAAGTGAAAGTGTTAACGCCTTATAGTCCGATTGCCTGGTTCGTCACATTGTCACCTTCATGGACCAAGACGTTAGATAAAGAGTGATTAAATGCTTTTCCGAACACCCCCGTACTTCCTACGAGGGGGCTGAAGCAGACGACTGAAAAACTTTCCGATTATATTAAAACGGCCGCACAGGAGGAATACAAAGCTTTCGAGCAAAACATAAAAATAGATTAACTATAAAATTGTCTTTTATAATTCTCATACACCTCACTCGAACATTACGTCTTTCGAGCACTGACCCTCTATCAAGCGGGCGGCCTCTAGGACGTCTTCAAAGTAATACTCCGGCTCAGGACGGTCCTTGCCCTTGGGTGGACTCTTCGCCGCAACATCGATGGCCTTCATCTTCCCCCAGAATGTCTTGACTCGGGCAAAAGCCATCCGTGCACCTTCAATGCACGTCGACCGCTTCACAGCGTCGATACGCGGCACCGCGTCAACAAGCCTTTGCACCAAACCGAAGTAGCTATTCGGAACAGGCTCGGTTGGCCACAACCGGATTATGACGTTCTTCATGGCAGCGCCGGATATCCTATGAAGCTTGGCCCATTGGGACATCTGTTCATTCAGCAATAGAGGGCGCTGTGATGCGCCAAACTGTGACCAGAAAAGCTTCTCCGTTGCGTATCCCTCTCGCGCTTGATAATACTGCGCCGCATCGGAAGAACTCTTCGGCAAGTCTAAAAACTCGTCCGGAGAGCTCCACACTCGGTCAAGCTGAGCATAGTTCGGATCGCCGAACTTAGTCTGTAGCAGAAAGGGTTTACCAGCCGCAATCTCCCCAGCTCGTCGGATCTCCTCACGGGCTGCTCTGGATTCCGACCGCGCTTCTCTCGCCTCTTGTAAGGCCTTGTTCAGTTCAGATGTTTTGGCTTCATTCTCCTCCTCCAGAAATTCACAGTGGCCAGTAGCATTTTTCAGTTCGAGCGCCATCGTGGATATCTTCTCCTCGTTTTGGCGCCGTGCAGCTTGTTCAGCTTTTAGCTCAGCCAATGCCTTTTCGGTAGCCGCATTGCTACACCGGGCCAGCTCCTTGGCCCGGGCCAGCTCCTCTCGAAGAACTTCAAAGGCGGCAGCACCATCTCTAGCCATGCATATTCCAGCACATAAATCTTAGCATCATGCTTATACCACAAAAATATATGGGAATTGCCCCGAATACATACCTTGCGACTCGTCAAGACGCATATTGATTAACGCAAGGTCATCCCCTGCTACATCAAGCTTCCGCTGCAGCTCGGCAATATCCATAGTCCGGGAAGTAGCCAAGGGGGAAGCAGCCTGTGTTCAAGTTCACCAGATTAAGTCCTTGAGTAATTCTTTTTGATCCTCCGTTCGCTTCCCAGTGGAAGCCGACCCGAGTCTCAGGGGCTACTACCTATACACAGGTGCATCTTTGCAAATAAAACATAGCTGAAAACATTATATCACAAACCTCAAAGCCTTTTAGCAGGCTCATGAATGCTTCATTCAATCCGCTCTTAGCGGACAAAATCTTCTCAACCACTGTACCCATCAAGGTACGCTGTTCCCCCGAGACAGATGCTTTTCGCAACATGTCTCGCAATATATCCGGAGCCTCCGGGTCTCCGGAAGCCGCTCTAGGAGCGCAACCATCCTTTGAAGGAATCCGTTCACCCGTCTCCAGAATCACCGTCGGCTGCGAGCCAAACAGTCCGGGGCCTTTATTATAAGCCCCAGAATCCCAGACGGTCGGAGATCCACCTTCGGGTACGGCCTCTTTTATCCCCTGCGTAGCTTGTTGATCAAGAAAAACATTCCGCGATGACACTTCAGAGTCGTCCGCCTTATTAGGCGAGGAGGTTGGGGGAGGCGTCTCGCTCTCCATCATCTCTGGGAGGAGACCTCCCGAAGAAGAGATTGCCCAGAAAAACTCTGTGCCGACCTGTAAAAATGCACGGACACGTTACGTATATCTTCGGTAACGGCAAAGGAGCGGGACGCTATCAAAGTACCCCGGATTCACTTACGGTTTGCTCGAGGGCTTGTCCTCATGTTGGAGCTGTTCAACGGCATCGCTTTCCAAACCCAAGCCGCTCGATGGTGGCATCTTGCCCCTCTTGGGAGACCGCCCCTCCCAACCTTCGAAGGCGGCCCTTTTCCTCCTGCTCGGAGAAGGGATACCGGGTCCTCTTTCGCCCTTGTCTTCAGGCGAGGAAAGGTCGATTTCTCCGGACTCAGTATCCGACTTACCTCCGGAACAAAGGTCATCTCGGGTCTTCTCGCTCTCCTCTTTACCTTCCCTTGCCGGCACCTGGTATGGTGCCGAGGCCAGCATCCTTGTTAACATAGGATTAGCTGAGTCTTCGGGAAGGGGAGCCGGACACCTAATCCGTTCCACTTTCTTTATCCAGCCCTGAAAAAGGATGATTCGGTCAGTGTCTTATCACTGGGTGTCAGATTATGAGGTGTTCGGCGAACGGGTACTTACCGGGGTGTCCGGATGGTTACAGTCTAGGCCGATATCTCCGGTGGTGTCCGGCCATTGCTTTCGTTTCCCGAAAAATAATCTCCACATTCCTTCGTGCGTAGTGCCGAAGAAGTGCTGAAGAGTCTGCGGCCCTTCTGGATTGAACTCCCACATGCGGAGAGGCCGTCGCTGGCACGGCAGGGTCCGGCGGACTAGCATTACTTGAACAACGTTGACGATATTGATGTCCCTCTCAATGAGGCTTCGGATGCGACTTTGCAAAGCCCGCACCTCGTCCGTTGATCCCCAGTCCAACTCCTTATTTATCCACGATGCAAGCTGAGTTGGGGGGCTGGATCGAAATGCGGGCGCAGCTGCCCACTTGGAACCACGGGGCTCGGTGATATAGAACCACCCCTGCTGCCATAAATCGGAAGACTTGGCAAAGGATCCTTTCGGCCAAACAGCGCTAGCAAGCTTGCTCACTATGGCACCACCGCACTCTGCCTGCTCCCCCTCAATCACTTGCGGCTTCACATTGAAAGTCTTGAGCCACAAGCCGAAGAGCGGAGGAGTTCGGAGGAAGGCTTCGCACATGACGATAAATGCCGAGATAAGAAGAATAGAGTCCGGGGCCAGATCGTGAAAATCTAGCCCATAATAGAGCATGAGCCCTCGGACGAAGGGATTAAGTGCAAACCCTAACCCGCGGAGGAAGTGGGACACGAACAGGACTCTCTCGCCAGATCTAGGGGTGGGAATAACCTGCCCCTCGGCAGGAAGCCGATGAAAGATTTCTGCGGTCAAATAGCTCGCCGCCCGAAGCTTTGCAATATCTCCCTCCGTGACAGAAGAAGCCACCCACCGGCCTTGACGGCTAGATCCGGACATGATTGGAGCTTGTGTTGACTGAAACCCGGGTGTTGGAACTCGGGGTTGCAAGGGTTGAGGACGAAGCAAGCGTGAAAGAAAAAGACGGGCCTGTACCCCTATATAAAGGCCGCAAATATCGAACGTCTCCTCCTGGGCCTCAAAACTTGCCTATTCCCAAGGAGTTTACCCAAGCGACGGTTGGGTTACCCACGTCCGGGTTGATAAGAATCCCTTAAAAAGGGGAGGCACGATCTCCGCTTGGATAAGACATGTCAATAAAACCACGTCTCGAGACGTGGGATGACGGGCTAGCTAACGGTTTGAAAATAATGGCCGAGCAGGCATGATGTCGTATTACCAAAAAGTTGTCAGCAGATTGGACTCGTGAAATATTATATCCTCTGCAGTTGTGTATACAAGACCGGATACAATCATTACATCCGAAGACTATCTTGGAGTTCGGAAAAAAGGGAACCTGCTTTGCAATGCCGAAGACAATCTGCGCGCCAGACTCCTCGTCATTGAAGCCAGGTTCAGGGGCTACTGAGGGAGTCCTGGACTAAGGGGTCCTCGGGCGTCCGGCCTGTTATCCATGGGCCGGACTGGTGGGCTGTGAAGACATGAAGGCCGAAGACTGCACCCGTGTCTGGATTGGACTCTCCTTGGCGCGGAAGGCAAGCTTGACGACCAACTATGAAGATTCCTTCTTATGTAACCGACTCTATGTAACCCTAGATCCCCTCCGGTGTCTATATAAACCGGAGGGTGTAGTCCGGAAAGGATGGACTCATTACCATAGTCATACAGGCTAGGCTTCTAGGGTTTAGCCATTACGATCTCGTGGTAGATCAACTCTTGTAATACTCATATTCATCAAGATCAATCAAGCAGGAAGTAGGGCATTACCTCCATAGAGAGGGCCCGAACCTGGGTAAACATCGTGTCCCCTGTCTCCTGTTACCATCGACCTTAGACGCACAGTTCGGGACCCCCTACCCGAGATCCGCCGGTTTTGACACCGACACCCCCGTCATACTGAAATAACTGTCGGCGCCAACAACACATCAGCCCAAAAGAAAAAGTAAAAGAAGAAAAGAGAAACAAATGCCAACATTGGCAGCGCGGGCGACCGGCCACCGTTGCACCCTCTGGAGTCGTTCCACCACACTTCTAGCACTTTGAAACGCCGCGTACCAAGCAACACCTTCAAGAAGGAGTGCGACGACGACGACGTTGTTGCCCAGACATGTCCTAGGGTTTCCCCCCGAACGCGGAGGGAAGAGGGGAATGGGAACATCCGACGCCCTTCAGGAAGGAATGGCGGCACCCGCAGGCGTCACCGCGTCCCCAACCCCAGAAACCACTACCCAGCCGCTCCGTAGGCTTCCATCCAGCCTGCCACCCAGCAGCATGCGCCACCACGGTCTTGACGCCACCCTCGTCATTGCACGGTGGTCACCATAACAAGGCCTAAAGGACAGAAAATGAAAGCGCAAGGAAACGAGGACGGCATCACCGAGGCCGCGCGGGAGGGAACTACCTCCACCGCCATCGCGGTAGTCGGCCGGCCATGGTAGTAGGGGCACACTAGGCCTCCCGGGCCCGGCCGGACCCAGATCGGGCCCGCAAAGCCGCTGCCACCACGTTGCAGCACGCCGGCGACAGCACGGCCACCAGCCAGCCTCCCTACGCCCCATCTCCACCTCCAGGGGGCTACACCGCCGACGAAGAAGCCGATGGCCCGCCTCGGCCCAGATGTAGCTCAGATCTGGGCCGAGCGGGCGCAGTCATCCCGCACCACCGCGTAGCTCCGCCGCCAACGGTCGCGGCGCCGTGCAACCGACCACCCGCGCCAGCGCCAAGCCACCCCGCCGCCGTGCTGGACCGTCACCGCCTGAGAGCACCGTCCTGCGCAGGAGCCTCACCGGGAGGGGGAAAGCATCGGGCCATCGGCGCCGGCAAAGACGAGGGGAGAGAGGGTGGGGGAAGGGCCATGCCAGCGGATCGAGGAGACCTCCGCGGTGCGCCCGATGGTCTCCCCAAGCCGCGCCACATGACACAGAAAATGTATGGTGTCACACGGCACAAATTATTTTTCCTTTTTTTGCATGGACGGCACAAATTCTTCGTCCGCACGACATGCACGGTAGTCCACAGTGTGACCAGCCTCGTCGATGATAACCACCTGCGGCGTCTTCATCCGCCGGATCACCTGACTGAACCTCGCCACCGCCAGTGGGCAGTGGCTACCGTACTCGCTACTCGGAGTCTCGGACACACGAGCCGAGTCGGAGATGGATCGAGACCACGCCACCGCCTGCGAGTATATATATTGTGGACTTTTCCCCTCGGCCCAGGCAATCCATCAAACGAACTAGACAGCCACGCGTATAGGGCAGGCCGTCCCCCGAAATTTTTTTTTTTAATGGAGTCGTCATCGCCGGCGCATGCTCAGCGGAAGATCAGGCGGCTGACGCAGGAGGAGATCGAGCACGCCATGGCCCTCGAGAGGAGGCCCTTCCGGCCGCCCGGCCTCGACCGGTTCGCGCGGCTGGGGCCGGTCGGCGCGGCCGTCCTGGAGTTGCTGGCCGAGGCGGCGGAGAACGTGGAGAGGATGCAGGACATCAGGATGGCGTACAAGGAGAGGGTGCTCCGTGAGTACGCCGCCAAGGGCTACGTGGAGGTCACCGTCCACGAGGAGGAGGAGGAGGAGGAGGAGGAGGAGTGAAACCGCGATATGATCCTTTAATTTTTTTATTAAGCACAATATTACTCTTAAATCTTAATCCTCTTAGAAGTTGAGTATAGACAAATTGTTTCTTGTTACCTGGATGAGCAAATTGGTTCCGGGAAGTGATCTTCAGATAGGCCGATCATGTGCAGCTTCGGTTGGTTCGGTCTGTCGATGATGATGTGTTGCTTCTTGCGTGCCCTATCCTGTAACCACAACCACATTGCTCATGTACATTTTATAGCCACACTTCGAGCAAATAGTACTAATTAAGTTGTCGGGGAACTTCGGGGATCATTCCAAACTAAATCATGCTGCAGCTAGTCGCGTCAATGCATCCTGCCTGGAGCTAAGCTATGCATAGGCCAGGGCGTTGGCCTCACTTGCTTAATCTCATGGTATTCCGCTGTCCATTCAACTTACCAGTCCATGCAAAATACAGTGTTCCCAAAGCGAACAGCACAAAGTGGCATATTCCCTGTAGGTAAGCAGCAACCTCAAGCAGTACTCTTTTCAGTTTGAGTAAAATGCTCAGAACAGGTACATTTGTGGCTAGGATAAAACATTGACACCGCTTTTGCCAAAAATCATAAAAAAATCACCAACTCTGCGGCAAGTAAGTAACAAATCACACTAATTCGAAAATGAGCCGCTTCTAACAGCAGAACTGATAAGTGGGACCTATCTGTCGGGCTGATGAAGACTAATTTGATCTACTGAGGTGAACGTGGGCCCCACCTGTCAGCCACCTGAATGAGCACTGGGCCCTAGAGGTGAACGTGGGCCCCGCCTGTCAGCCACCTGAATGAGCATTGGGCCCTAGAGGCCTAGACATTCAGTCTGAAACTTCCTTCACGGGGCAGCTTCAAATGGTGCATCTTTGGCATTGCCATTGCCACGTTTCAGAGGGATATCAAGTCCGGGGATGTATTTGCATGGCCTGCTTCGATTCGGGTTTTTACACGGCAAAGTCTACCTATTCGCGCCTTTGTCAAGGTCTTACTCGATCACCCACCGTGGCTTGCATGCTGCAGCTGGGCATCCTTAAAGTGCAAAGTCTTCGTCTGGCTCGCGACACAATAAATATTGTGGACCTCGGACGTGTCCTCGGCGCGGCCTTCAGGATCTTCCCTCTGTGTGCTATACTTTTCTGCAGGACGAGGACCATGTCGATCATACTTTGGTGCAATGCGTCTACGCGAGAGAAGTGTGACACACTTCTTTCAACACCTTGCAGCTCAATGTCCTCTGTCCGGCTATGACAGATACTTTCATCGATTGGTGGTTAAGACCATACAAGGTTTCCAAGTCTACCTATTCGCGCCTTTGTCAAGGTCTGACTCGATCACCCACAACAACTTGCATCTAGTGGAGATGGGCACCCTTAAAGTGCAAAATCTTCGCCTGGTTCGCGACACAATACAAACGGTGGACCTTGGACAGGCGTGCTAGCCACGGCGTTCAGGATCTTCCCTCTGTGTTACTATACTTGTTTGCAAGACGAAGACAACGTCGATCATATTCCGGTGCAATGTGTCTACGCTAGAGAAGTGTGGCACACTTCTTTCGACACCTTGCAGCCTAATGTCCTCTATCCGGCTACAACATATACTTTCATCAATTGGTGGCTAAGACCATACAAGGTTTCCGGGGACATGATAAGCGTGGATTTAATTCCCTGGTAATTGGGACCACCCGGTCGCTTTGGATGCAAAGAAACGTGAGAGTGTTTCATAGAATTGAGCAGTTCAAAGGTCCACTTTGTCTCGCCCTACAAATCCTCGATGAGAGTGGAGAGGAGAAACTTGCGGGTGTTGGTATAAGTGGCTTAGATTGTTTTGTGAGAAGTTAGATTCAGCTTGTGTTGGTTGGTGTAGGTGTGCCTACGATTGATGTACGCATCTACTTAGGTCTCTTGTAATCAATTGCCTCCTTCAATAAAAATATGGTACACTATATATTAGCATACTCTCGGAAAAAGGATACTTATACTTCATTTCATTATGCAATGTCACCATCCAACATAGCAATGGATCATGGGTCTAGGCACACCCACACTGAAAAACATTTTTAAAAAGCAAACAATTCTGAAACATTTTTTTAACGAACATGCTCCAGTGTTACACTCACGTGTAAAGCTTCACGACGGAACGCCTCACGTGGTCTTCTATGCGGAAAAAAATCAGATTACATAACAGTCGATTTTCAAGGTTCCAAAAATATGCGCCCGCCATTGAAGATACCCAACAGAACCCATATGCCTAAAAGGACATTGTGCTGGATCCGCCCTTGGTTGTGTACAAGGTGCTGGCGCTGCTGGCCGTGACCGTATCTCGCGGCAGGCATGCTCGGAGGGAGGCTGGGAAGTGGCGCCTCGAACGGCAGCGCGTTGACGGCTTGCCTGGCTGACGGCCTGACAGTCCGGTCAGGATGCACGCACCAGAGCCCGACGACCAACACCGCCTCCATCTCCCGCTGGTCGAACTCCCCCTCTAGGCGTCTGTCCGCAGCGTCAAGGACGGCTCCTTCGCCGTACAGCTCCCATACCTGCCGCGAGATGTGCACCACAGACTTGTCCTGGAGGACGCGTTGGATATTTATGTGGCTTTCAATATTTATTCAACAGGATTATTATTTATTTAAATCAACTTGGAATTATTTATATTATTAATGTTTGTGACGGGGATAACTGATGCGGAATTTCACTCGAGGAAATAATACTCGAGGTGCCGAGGACGACTGTAATGGAATACAATAGAGGAATTAATAGGGATCAACTCTGCTGGAATTTTATATGTACGTACATATTTTTCCCGGGACATCACAGGGTGGAAAGAGCTGGGTTTGTTTTGCAGGATCGGCTCTGCAGGCTGTTGACCCACATGATTAAGATTGGAAGTTGATCTCACATGTATAATCTAATCATGGCACATGACTCACATATGTGTGCTAGGAACTAGTACATTTAGACTTGAAAAACTGACATGTTATATCATGGTTGATAACATTGCTCAGGAGTCATACGGATCTTTCCGGAAACAGGTGGAATAATAAAACACCTGGACGTGGAGTCTATAAACAGGTCCCTACCCTCTAGCCTCAATACGCATTATGAGCGGCACCACGGATAAGGCAGAGGAATTAAAGGGTAGACCGTATAATCCATAATTTTTAACATTGGTATCAGAGCTAGGTCATGCGATCGCTGCCGTCTTGAATTCGACGTGAACTCTGTCGACGTGGTTCGCTGAAACCCTAATCCGTTGTGCAAAGGTCTTCGTCCGTCTCAATCTTGTCGCTGCCTGTTTCTCCACACTCGTCCGCCAGCGCGCACTCTCGTCTCGCTCGATCCGTCGATGTCCCGTGTTGCGCGCCATGCAAGCAGGCACCAAGTCGCCCAAGGCTTGCCTGATCTGAAAACTAGTACCACTAGTTAATTCAGAGTTCACGTTGATCGAGGAAGACTAGTACTTTTGCTGCCAAACATGAAGCACTTGGATCACGGAAGGACTAGAGGAATCTCTCGATGCAGCCACGCCAGTCCTGCTCTATCGGTCCACGACAAAAGACCCTGCTGGTTCCACGGCCACGTGCTCGCGTGTCGTGATTTTTGTCTGCTCGAGCGTGCATGTAAACGGAATCGATGGAAGCTAGCATTACATCTAATCTGGAAAGAAATTTCGATTGATAAATGGTTGGTGGCTGCAAGGATCGAGTCCAAACTGCGGCAGGACAAGGAAATCTAGGGAAGGCTATTGCTATATGATATGATAATTTGCTGGAACAAGCCTGTTTTAATTGCGCGGCAGTATTCTCTTCATCAAGTCTGCAAATCAGCCTACAAGGATGGCAGCAAGGAATAAACTCGTACGCCTACGCGTCTACATGAAGTCCACACATTTGTCTATGGATCAAATTGTAACGAGGAAGGCTGGTGTTTCTTGGCTATCTATATACTTGTCTGCACCCTGATCTAGGACGGAAATCACAAGGAATTATTCGGTGCAATTTCAGCATATGTCTTCACCTAATATACAATTAGTAACACTTCCCCTCCGTTCGATGGGTTATTTACAATCCATAAATTCTCACAGTTTGGAAGATGGAATATTACGATTGTATTTTCCGTGAACAATATTCATCACATTATAACTATTATTGGGCTGTTGAAAAATCATAGTGAACAAATTGCATGGAAAGTTAGTGCGATCTGGAATTATTATTTTTGCGACATCTGTCGGGAATACATATTGTTGGATATATATTGGTTAACTCTAAGCGGAATTTATTGAAATAATTGAATTTTCAATTTAACTTCATTGCGATATGGGATATTATTTTGCTCTATGGAGGAATATAGAAACTCTCCCTAGGGAAGGATCCGACCAAATATTACTGGTTGCACCTTGAAGAGGAAGATATGTCTATACTTTGTATTCACGGAATTTTTCATTTACCACTATTTGTTCAAAATAGTTATGAAGCGCATTCTGGTTATATATCATATACTTCCATGCACGCAATTCCAAGGAAGTGCTAAAGTTAATAAACTTGGAATTGGAAATTATGCCCTCAAACTCCGTTCTGGAGGAAAATTATCATTGATGGATATGCTATTATACTAACCTTGCATGAGAAGGAATTTAAAAAGTGTCTATTATGACAATCACTTATTTATGGAGGAAGATGGGAACCACTTCATGGAAAATTAAGGATTTTTTCTCTCACTGCACATTGTTAATACTTGCACTAAGTACGTATATGTCACTACTTTTTTCAAATAGTTGGATTGTGGATTTAAGCTTCTATGTATTATATTGCTGGAATACAATAACAATTTTATTGGCATGCTAACAATACCAAAGCAAATTATATATATTGTGTGTTTTGTCATTACTGCCAAATCTTATACACTTTGGGATTGGAAATTTTTGCCATGAAACTCCCTGGTGCAGGGAAGTAATATTGTTATAGAACACTCTACATGCAACTTCAGTGCGAAGGGATTTAACTTATGCTTCTATCTTGGAACACATTATTTATGAAATACTATTTGGAAAAGGAAGAGTGGAAATATTGCTCAAGGATAAAATTAGTGCATTACAGAATTTCACACAATGGTCTATTCTTTCTTGATAGTCCATTGGAAGTTAGCAACCCAAATTGTTGTTTGGGGAAGATAAGTCCATAGAGAGGACTGCTGATAATAGGAACACATGCCTGGATTTCTTTTTGTCATGGACGACTTGGTCACATATCATGGAACCGAATCGAGTGGCTTAATAATTCCGAAATTCAAAACTTTAGTGGGAGGAATTAAGTTTTCTGAAGCACATATATAATGGGTATTTAACTTGCACACCTTTTCTTAAGGTGGAAGGAGGTAAAAAGCTTCACATCATTATTTTATATATACTTATGGTTTTTTATACTCCCACCACTACGAAAAAAAGACACATCCCTGACATTTTGGGCCGAACGAATTTTTTTTGTCATACATATGACACTTCTACGACGATAATTGTGACAAAACCCGGTATCAGCATAGATGTGGTGGGCTCCTACTTCTATGACAAAAAATCATGACAGAAAATGGGCTTTTCGTCCTGGGCGGGCCGGAGACGCAGCTGCATGACATTCTTTGGGCCGTCCATGACGGAAAAAACCATGGTAGAAGCGAGGGGGAGGAAAATTTCGGGGAGTTCCCGGTTACGGTGGGAGGTCGGGGGCCGAGCGATGCGCGTTTCTCTCATACACGTACGCGCGTGTGTGCGAGGCGTTGGCTCTAACTGAACCTGAGCGAGGCGTTGGGCTCTAACTGAACCCGAGCGATTGCACTGCAGGCTACGCGTTACTGAACCCGAGCGATCGATCGATGGCTGTTAACTGAACCCGATCGAGCGATTCCTTCGCTACTACTGCTAACTGAAGCCGATCGATTGGATGAACAGTGAGCGTTGGGGGGGGGATTGGATGAACAGTGAGCGGTGGCGTTGCCTCTGGATGAACATGACCCCGTGGTGTGGTGGAGGGCTGGATGAACAGTAGACGGTGGAGGGGTGCCCGTGGAGGGTGGTTGAACAGGTCCCCGTGGTGTGGAGGGCTGGATGAACAGTAGACGGTGGAGGGGTGCCCGTGGAGGGGTGGTTGAATAGTAGCCGGTGGAGTAGCGCGTGGTGGAGGCGGGATGAACAGGAGCCCGTGGAGGCTGGAGGAGGTCGACGGTAGCCCGTGGAGGCTAGAGGAGGTCGACGGTGGAGATGAACAGTATCCCGTGGAGTCCCGTTTTGCGGTACGCCACACCCCTCCCGATGAACAGGACCCCCGTTTCGACCGTAGGAGGTCCGTTTCGTCCGTTTTGCGGTACGCCACACCCCTCCCGATCAAAAGGACCCCCGTTTCGACCGTAGGAGGTCCGTTTCGTCCGTTTTGCGGTATGCCACACCCCTCCCGATCAACAGGACCCCCGTTTTGACCGTAGGAGGTCTGTTTCGTCCGTTTTGCGGTACGCCACACCCCTCCCGATCAACAGGACCCCCGTTTCGACCGTAGGAGGCCCATTTCCTTCGTTTTGCGGTACACCACACCCCACCCGTCAACAGGACCCCGTTCCGAACATAGGAGGTCCGTTTCCTCCATTCTGCGGTACGCCAGGCCTCGTTTCCATCGCCTGTTCCGTCCAAGCCCTCCCGATGAACACGACCACGCATTCCGTTCCGACCCAGCCGGTTGGCTCCCACGCGTTCCGTTGCCTCCCGATGAACACGACGCATTCCGTTGCCTCCCGATGAACACGACGCATTCCGTTGCCTCCCGATGAACACGACGCATTCTGTTGCCTCCCCTTGAACACGACGACGACGCTATTTCTCCGTTCCGACCCAGCCATGTACACGAGCCCTGGCCGTACGTATGCGCGAGTAGGCGTTCGGGACCCTGCCCGTATGTACACATACGTGGCCGTATTTTCTTTCTTGCACCCTGGCCGCTGTACGTACGTGTACATGCTATCGTGCGCGCCTCTACTACGACACGTGCGTACCTCTACTACGACACGTGTGTGCCTCTACATCGACCAGTATGTATGTACACGTTCGCGACCAGAATGACCACGCTACGTACGCTTCGACCAGGTGGGTCCCGACTGTCAGGCACTTCCTTGCCTGCGAAGATGTAGCTGGTGGGTCCCAGCAGTCATGGGGGCGAATCGTTTTGTTTTTTTTGCCCGGACGCACTTCCTAGCGTGCGAAGGTGTAGCTGCTGGGTCCCTGCAGTCAGGGGGGCGAATCGTTTTTTTTGCCCGGACGCACTTCCTTGCGTGCGAAGGTGTAGCTGGTGGGTCCCAGCAGTCGGGGGGCGAATCGTTTTTTTTTCGGACGCACTTCCTTGCGTGAAAAGATGTAGCTGGTGGGTCCCACCGGTAAGGGGGCGAATCGTTTTTTTTCGGACGCACTTCCTTGCGTGCGAAGATGTAGCTCGTGGGTCCCAGCAGTCAGGGGGCGAATCATTTTTTTCGTGAAATACGGTGGCCCGTCCGGTGGGTCCCCGCTGTCAGGTGGAGGAATAATTATTTTGCGCGTAATAAGGAGGCAGTTCCTTGCGGCTGCCGTGGACCCAGCTGTCAGCCTCTCCACGTACAGTCCACGTCCGATCGAAGTCGTTCCTTGACCATGTTGACCACACCGCGCCGAGAGCACCAGGGCGCTGGACGACGGCGAGGCCTAGGAAGGGGGTGACGCGGAGCCGGAGAAGACGCGGTAGTGGATGCACACGCGGAGAGGAGTATGAGGATTCACTGGTTCGGCTGCGCTGCCGTCGCCGCAGAATAACAGGGGGTGTGGGTGAGTGGAGGGATGGCCTGGCCAGCGGTGGGAGTAGTAGGGGGCGGTGAGGCCTCCGCGGCAGCACAGCCGGCCACGGGAGACAGGAGCAGGCGGCACGACCGGCGCTGCTTTTGGCGGCGGGAGCAAGAAGACCAGAGGTTGAAGAAGCACGACGGCCGTTGGATGGACATCGTACGGTCACTGCAGCTAGAATCGTTTATATTGACTAAGTTGACAAAGCCCTTGGTACGTCAACTTAGTAGGCCCACAGGTCAGCTTCCGAAACGGTGCGCCCCAGATGTCAGGGGGAGGAATCATTTTTTGGGCGGGTGAAGCTAGAATATCCGAGATTGAAGAAGAAGCACGGCATCCGTTGGATGGACATCCAACGGCCACTGCTGCTAGAACCGTGTGTTGACTATAAGTTGACAAAGCCTTGCATACGCGTCAACTCTGTTTTTTTAAGGACGCGTCAACTTAGTAAGGCCAGAAGTGTGTGGCAGAGAACTTATAGCCCATTTGAGATTTGTAAGAATGTGTAGCCCATTTTTGAATTCTAATGGAATTTACTACAACCCATTTACAGTTTGTTAAAAGTACAGCCCATTTCAACCAACCGTTCAAAACAGAATTCAATAAAATTTCCCACATTTTGATGGGATCCGAAATATTTTTATCCCGAAATTTCTAGTCAGATTAAATACAATTTCTATATAAATTTATATTACGTAAAAATCCAACGAAACATTGCGCTCGCAACAATTAATGAAATTAAAATTTTCAATATCCAAAAATAATATTTTATAAAGTAATCACGTGTTTGGTGCATTTTTTATAGTTACTGCCCAGTTTTTATAATTACATCCCATTTATTATTTCTTAAAGCCCATTTTCTTGTTAAGCCTAATGCATCCCTCTTAGGAAAGATTTGCAGCCTAGCGGGGCGGAGGATAACAACTTGACCTTGCCTGGGTATTCCTAAAAAAAGTATAGCTGGGCTAGCCATTTTCAGCTTGAAAAAAATTAATATCTGGGCTGGATATCTGGCCTGGGCTAGACGGGCCACAGCCCGCCCAGTTAATACCTGCAGCGATGTTTTCGTTGTTGTTCAGAGGAGAAAAATTAATATCTGGGCTAAACATCGAAAAACTCTGCAGTGCTCACACCTCAAAAACACAAATACTGCTCGAGTTGCTTGGTCCCAGCTGTCGGCCGCTTCTTGTGCAATTCTCTCGTTTATTGACTACTACATAGGTTCACAATGGTGTGGGACCGTGATGTCAGGAAACCAGGAGGAAGCAAAATAAATTATAGTTATATATATATAATAAGGAGGCACTTGCGTACGTGAGGCTATGGACCTGGTGGGTCCCCATTGTCATCCTCTCCAAGTAAAGTCATCTCCTCGCCCGCGCGCGCTTTCCGCCCGAAACAGTCAGCGCCGCCCGCCCCGCTTCCCGGTGCAAGCGATTGCTCCGCCTTCAAACGACACAAGTGCCGTCCGTCCGTCCATCTGCCGCCCACATTAATGATACGCGGTTGCTGAGGCAGCTACTCCGGCGCCACACGTCCGTCCCTCCGCCCGCCCACCATTGCTATATAAACTGTTGCGCCGGCCGTAGCCGCAGTCATCCGCATCCGTTCCCTTTCTCCTTACCACACCACTACTGCCCACCATGGCTTCCTCGCGCTCCAGCGCTCTTCGGGACGGGCGGACGACGGACCACAAGGAGATGGTAGCCATTGCTGCCGACCGGCCGGCCGGCAGGCAGCCGGAGGACGACGACATCCCATTGGAGAACATGGTAGTCGACGATCCGGCGCCAACCCCCTCCTCCACGCCATCCTCGCCAGTGCGTTGCACCATGACCATCGGCGAGGCCCGTGCCCAATATATGGACAGGGTGAGGCAGATGCGTGAGGAGCAGTTCCGGGAGGCGCAGGCCGACGCCGCCTACAACCACCATCTCCTCCAGGAGCACCTGCAGGCGGAGGAGCAGATCGCCGCGGAGCGGGCGGAGCAGGAGGCGCTGCTCGACTCGTACCGCTCCGCCCGCAAGGGCCGCCTTGAGCGCTGGCGGTACCGCATGCGGGTGGCGGAGGCTGCGGCCGCCTACAAAGAGGCTAGCAAAGAGGGCGATGAAGAGGGCGAGGCACTGTTTGGCGAGACCGAGGATGCGGCAGAGGACAATGCCGGCTCCGACGATTCCCCGCTCCGCTGGCGTCGACGAGGCCCTGCTCCGTCGAGGCCCCGCGGCGCCAACAACGAGGCAGAGGACACCGCCGGCTCCGCCGAGGCCCCGCCCCGCCAACAACGAGGCAGAGGACATCGC
Organism: Triticum aestivum; assembly: GCF_018294505.1. Classification (NCBI taxonomy): domain Eukaryota; kingdom Viridiplantae; phylum Streptophyta; class Magnoliopsida; order Poales; family Poaceae; genus Triticum; species Triticum aestivum. The sequence continues at coordinate 59,867,880 of NC_057808.1, read as the reverse complement.
CGGCTCAGCCGAGGCCCCACCCTGCCGGCAACGTGGGGTAGGATTTCCACCGCTCCGCTGAGGCGCCGCCCGCCGGCAACGAGACAGAGGACATCGCCGGCTCCGCCGAGGCCCCGCCCCGCTGCCAACGAGGCCGCGCCACACAGAAAACGAGGAAGAGTAGAACACGGTAGGTCGCTGCCGCTCGGGTCCAAGTAAGGCCACCATTGCTACCCTCCGGTGAAGCCAAGCTAGGCGGGTTGACCATTGACGGCCGGTTAGCTTCTTGGCGTCGACGTGGAGTCGGAGAGCTGCGCTGGAGAAGAACGCTGCTTCTACTTAACTGCTGGTGCAGTTGGCTGACTGACATGTGGGCCCAACAGGCCACATGTCAGTTACGCAACTGCACCTGCAGTTAAGTCACTGAAGTTTCTGTTCGGCTCAGCGGGACACAGGTGGGTAGCTTCGATTGATTAATTATACCTCCAGCGCACCCCTTTTTAGTTGAAGAATGTATGAAATGTAATGAAATCCGGCATGTTTATATGAAATCCGATCGTGTATGAATGAATTTATTTCGATTAGTTCGAATTCCTATATCACTGGCATTGGATGAACATGCAAAACAATACGTACTAGCATTATTCCCAGGGTGATCACCTCGTTTGCAGCAGTTTCACATGTACTCCCTCCGGTCCTTTCTAGTCGTGCATACAAGTTTTGTCTACAGTCAAAGTATCTCTACTTTGACCAATCTTATACAAAAAAGTATGCACTTTCACAATGTGCGAAGTAAAAAGGAACAGAAGGAGTACAAAGAGTTTGAGCAGCTTTTGAGCGTTTCTGTACATTGCAATCAAACACACAGGCCTGGCAATTCATAGAGAACATTCAAAACAATCGATGATTATGCATCTCAGCGACTCACATGTCAGAGGCAATATTTACTTCACAACTAAAGAAAAAAGAAAAAATTGATCGACGCTGCTGACAGCAAAGGGCGTCCCATTCGAAAATATCAAACGCATGTCTTGCTAAAATCAATGAGCAAAATTTGACAAGGTTGTCCCATTCCAAAATATTAAATGCCTACGATTGTGGAATGGGCAGGGTTTGCCATCAGTTCGGACATTGACATGGCACCTCGTGCTAAATAAACCAGCTGTTCTTTTTGTGCAGTTCCACCAAAATCAACCAAATTCGCGCGTAGCTTGTATGATTTCGCCCTTATATGTTGCAACGCCTTGAACTTATCGGCACCTCCTTTCTTGTGGTGGAAATGAATGATTTGATGTATTCATGAACATTTTGTGCAGTTCCCATTGAAATCAAGCTGAGCACCCCTGTTTGCACAAATACAAAAACGTGATTAGTATAAAGCAAACTGTACTATGAATTGACAGTTTCAACAGGCACATACATGGTCCATGTAGAGCACACTTTTAGAAAAATGGAACTCACCAGAAGGAATCCTAGAACAACATTGTACTCGCGCATCACAGCAAAAAAATGGAGATTTGTCAGTCCTTCTGAGCTGAAGTTAGTTTGGTCTTGTGGGGAGTAATGTAACCATCCTTCAACTGCTCCTTCTGATGAGAAGATAGACAGGGCTTCTTCATCCTGGCATAATGGAGACAAGAGGAAGATGATCCTGTTGTGCATAGACAAGAGGACTACTAAATGCTAGCATCCCTGTTTGCTCGAAAAAAAGGAAAGGAAATATTTAAAACAGCACAGATGAAGCACTTCTCAAGGACAATACCACTTTTTCATGACAGTATCTAAACAGTAGCACAACACCAATAGAGATGACAAAGCTCAATCATATGGATGAAATTAGTGGGCGAGTACCAACCTTTGTCAGGAGGCTTATTGTGTAGAGCATACAGATGAAGCACTTCTCCGGAACCATCTGTTGCTATCTACGGTGGTGGCCATGCTTACTATATACTCCTCGATTAGTTTAATGTTTCCAACATCTTCTTGTGCAGTTCCACTAAAATATATGGTATCTTCAAAGAAGATCCCTGTTTGCACAAGTAGAGATAATTACATATTACATTAAGAGTGGCATCAAATTAGTGGCAAAACAATTGCTCATTCCAGCCATAGCAATAAATTAAGATGCAAAACTATATCATTACTTGTGTCATCACAGTTCCAGTGCTTCATTACAGCACCGAGAGTTGATTTTTGTTTTTCTTCCGCTTGTTCTTCCCCTTCATCACTTGGTTCAATAACAGACAAGCTTCGCCTTCAATGTAAGATTTGGCATGTCAATTAGGGAGCACAAGTATATTACTAAACTTAATTTTCTGATGAAAGTGGCAAAATACAGGCCAGCAGTTGTGAAATATCCTTATCTTACCTCAATGGGATATTACGGTGCACATACAGATTGGAAGTCTTGTCTCCATTTGTGCAGTTCACTAAAATCAAGCAACATTATCGTACAAGTAGCACAACATATGAAAGCACACTGCAGAATCATGTGAAAGAAGGCTAGTACTGACCTCTCATGATGCGGAATTCAAACAACTCAGAAGAAGAAGATCTGAACCAAATTCGCCTTAACGGTTAGGAAGTAAGATCTCCTCTTGTGCAGTTCCACTAAGATCAAGCAATCAAGCAACGTTGTCGGTGTGACATTTTGGTTGAAGTGCACAAAACACTCTTAAAACAAAAGTGTTTTGTGCAGTGCAACAAAAGGTCACAATGGCAACGAGGTGAAGTAGATAACCCTGTTTACACAGAGGTGCAAAGGAAACAATTAGTGGTCAATAACGGTGGATGACACAGAAGCCAACAAAAAGAAGCATCTACCTTATCTAAATGGGAAAGAAAGCAAGACAGTAGCATTTCTCAAACGGTGGCATTGATTAATATTAACATAGAGATTATATTAACAATAAAATTCGTTAAACATGTAATTTGCTTTTAACTGTGGCATTGCATCAATTTTCCAGCGGCATTATTAGAGGGTGTTTGTTTACAGGGACATTTTGGTGTAGGGACTAAAAAAACTCCGTGTCAGTCCCATCTAAACCAAATAGGAGGGACTTTTAGGGATGAAAAGTGGGCATTTGGGACTAAAGAAAGAAGACCCCGAGGGAGTCTTTTTGGGACTTTTTCCAACAGTTGCCCCTGCCACGCATAGCACCTTGTCTCTATTAGTTCATTACTAGGGGTAACATGGTCTTTTAGCATGTCATTTAATAACCTCTAGTCCATGTTTAGTCCCTGGAACCAAGCAGGTAGGGACTAGGGAGTTTTTAACCAAACAGGGCCTTAGATTAACAACAGCTAATGAGTTGCACGGGACAGTGGACGCACCAGCACCATATGCATCTACCGATGTACTGTGGTCATGCACAGTCTGTTGCAACAAAGAACAAACAACCATGGAGCATATTTGTGTTGGTCCCATTTTGTTATCTTTAGACACCTTTCCCTATGTGAGCGCAGCAAATCTAGTCCTGCTCAAACTCTACAGCCTTGTCCCTTCCTTTCCTTTTTGAACTAGTACTTTCGCCCCTTCCTTTCCTCTTTGAACCACGTCCTAGATTTATGAGATACAACTTTCCCCACTACTTTCCCCCATTCCTTTCCTCTTTGAACCACGTCCTAGATTCATGCTATACAACTTTCCCCCTTCATTTCCTCTTTGAACCGCGTCCTAGATTCATGCTATATACAACTTTTCCCACTACTTTCCCCCACTCCATTCCTCTTTGAACCACGTCCTAGATTCATGGTATACATGCAGCTAGAGCAATGCATGTGGAGTAAGTAAATTATACCTTATGGTTCTTGGGGCGTGGTTCGGTGGGCGACGGGATGACGGCGAAGAAGAAGGGGTCGGAGGCCCTCCCGCGCCGCCGCCGGGTGGAAAGTGAACAGCTGCGAAGGTAGTCCCTCGCCGACGGCGACATCGTTAAGCCTCCTTCCCTTCCCGGCGGACGGATCATGCCGGCTCTTTGAGCAGCAGTGAGGGGAGAGAGAGGCCAACGAAGTCTTGGTTAGATCTGGAGAGGGCGAGAGAGTGTGAAGAGAGCAACCACAAGCGCTGAGGCTCCAGCGAGAGAGGGCGAGAGAGTGTGAAGAGAGCAACTACAAGCGCTGAGGCTCCAGCGTGTATATATATACTGGAGAGAGAGTGTGAAGCGTGCAAACCCTAGAAAACATTTTGACCAGTCAAAGAATCCTCCTGGCACAAATTATGCTCAAGTGTAGTTATTGAACCCGAGACCTCAAGTTTGATGAGCGAACAGGCTAACCAGCTACACAACCCTCCCGTTATGTTCAACGAGAGGGAAATAACCTTTTATACATTCCTGCATTCGTGTGACAAGCATGCCGTGTTTTTTGTGTGTGTGGAAGTCATTGGGATTTCAATCATAATCGTGTCATGTGGCTTTGGTGGTAAGACTATCCACGTGGTGCAGAAATAATGCAGCCTTAGTCACCTTACCTCTCTCCACGTAGTACGTTGGGTCCCACCAGTCAGAGGGTGAAACAAACAAATTAATAAGAAAAATTAAAAGCGCCAGCGGTGTATCTTACCTCACACATCTCGCTACTGCTCGGGAACACTGTCCAGTTGATCCCTCTGTTCGCTCACGTACTATTTTAAGTGAATCCTTATTATAACATGCACACAAATTTTGGGCACTTGTATTCGACTTAAGTCAGTGTGCCACCGTATCTCGTATACTTACTACTCCCTCCGTCTAGGTGTAATAAGTCACGTTAGAAGGTGCAACGGGACCAAGGCGCGCGCGTGTGTGTGTGTGTGTGTGTGTGTGTTCAACAGCATGTGTGTGTTAGAGAGAGCGACAGATCGACCTACTCCTACAGAGAGATGTTGTGTAGTGTACGATTTTAGCCGCGAGAGTCGGTGCATCCTCTCGTTTCCGGGCGTGTCCGGTAGGGACATGCGGACAGCTGCCACGCCCGCTCCTGACCAGCCTGGCCCACCCAAAGCCCCTCCATCTCCCGCGCGCGCTTCCCGCCCGAAACGGTCAGCGCCGCTGCAAAGAATCGGTGCCGCATTCATGCCGGGGCAGAGCGGACGCGACCTCTCACTGGCGCAAGAGTGATGGTTGCTTCGTCCGTCCAACTTACTGCTGGGTCTATGTGATTTGACGGCTCATTGGTCTTTATTACTGAGGTGGTAGGACTGCTGGATGTCCCACGCTTTCGGCGAAAGGAGGTACTACTACTAGATTACAATTTTCTCCATTCTTACAGCGAAGGCGTGCAAGAGCAGTGAAAACACGCAGACTTAGTGATTACATGGCCCACCTCACACTATCACCGTGCGACACCTAACTCTTTACATAGTACTCCCTCCGTTCCTAAATATTACTAGATGAGTCCCCGCGCATTCCCGCGGAACAGCGGTATATCTCTCTACGCAAAATTATTGATTTCATAGAACTAAAAAAACTCTATAACCGCATGACAAATGTGGTAGCCAAACTAAATAAACTCCCATCATCATTTAGATCATCCCACGTAAGGAAAAAAGATCAGCCAACTCCTACTGCATAATGGGATTATATTTTTCTTTTCGACATGTTAATGGGACTTAAAAGCTCACTTACATGCATGCTACCGGTGCATGCTTGCATGCAGACATGTTGATGTGATTTAAACCCCACTCACATGCATGTGCCACAGTATTTCTGCATGCTTGCATGTGGCTTAGTGCGGAGCCTCTCAACATCTAGATCAGACGGCTATTATGGACTGATTTACTTCATCTAACGGCTACATCAATTTTGATGATGTGGCTCAAGGAGAGGATAGAGAATTCCTAGTAGTGGGGGCTAGCTATTACTAGTAGATAAGTCTTTGTAGAGATTCCACTACATACGGAACAAAATGAATGAATCTACACTTAAAATGCATCTATATACATCTGCATGTGGTTCATGGTGAAATCTCTACAAAGACTTATATTTAGGAACGGAGGAAGTACTAGTATAGTACGTGCTGTAATTTATCCACGAGATAAATTTGTACAATGCTATGAAGCTTCCAGCTTCTGTTACATGTATCTTGCGTCCAAGGTTTCCCGTTGCAACATTTCATCAAATACAAAGGAGACTAACATGCATGCTATTGCATCTCAATGATTGACAGATCATAGCAAATATGTACTCCCTCCGTTCCAAAATAAGTGTCTCAACTTTGTGCAAACTTTAGTACAAAGTTGTACTACTACTAAAGTTGACACTTATTTTGGAACAGAGGCAGCTAAAGAAAAAAACGATCCATGCAGTCCCTAGCCCTTGAACCGTGAACCCTGACCAGGCTTCAATTTGCTGGCAACGTTCGATCTTCCTAATAAATGAAGTTTGCAACCTTTTGACCATCGGATCATTTTGTGCAGTTTCACCAAAATCGAGATGAGCATCCCTGTGGCAAAGAAATTGAAGAAGCGTGATTAGAATAAGATTACTGGGACTAGTTGATGAGACATAAACTCATCACAAATACAGTACGTAGAAGCCAGTAGAGGTATGTGCGGGGCAAAGAAGTAGAGAAATATCCACAGGGAGTGATGTGGGCAGCTGGAGCAGTGGTGCAAGCCGGCTGTAAAGGGAGTTGTACCTGAGGGACGTAGCTCAACCTTGAGGAGGGCGGCGGGAGGCGGCAACCGCCCACGTCACGACAGTGAGCAAGGGACGAAGGCAACCTCACCGGCTTTGTGAGAGAGAACGGCGGGGACCCCTGATCGGGACGTGCCGACAGTGGGTTTTCACCGTCGGCGACGGCCACCGCATCTACACTAAGCATCCACCCCTTCCCCAAGCGGACGTGATCCGCCGGGATGTTAGAGATGTGGCCACAGTAGTTTTGTGCGAGAGAGTGTGAAGAGAGCAACCCCAGCAAGCAACCGTGTAGGCTGGCCCGTCCTGACTATGTATATAGTGGAGCGGTTTCCTTTTCTCTCCATATGAACCTATCATATTGCGTACGTGCCATTGAAGAAAAAAACTATATTTATAAATGATGCGGCACCTACTACTCGTTCTCCTATAACCTTGCGCTTGGCATCTCCAAAATATTAACCTTGCAATTGGCTCTTCGCCTCTTCGGGAAGTCGAGAAATAATGGTAGTGCAGTATATTGTTGGAAATATGCCCTAGAGGCAATAATAAATGGTTATTATTATATTTCTTTGTTCATGATAATCGTCTATTGTTCATGCTATAATTGTGTTGTCCGGAAATCGTAATACATGTGTGAATGCATAGACCACAACGTGTCCCTAGTAAGCCTCTAGTTGACTAGCTCGTTGATCAACAGATAGTCATGGTTTCCTCACTATGGACATTGGATGTCATTTATAACGGGATCACATCATTAGGAGAATGATGTGATGGACAAGACCAAATCCTAAGCATAGCATAAAAGATCGCGTAGTTTCGTTTGCTAGAGCTTTTCCAATGTCAAGTATCTTTTCCTTAGACCATGAGATCGTGCAACTCCCGGATACCGTAGGAGTGCTTTGGGTGTGCCAAACGTCACAACGTAACTGGGTGACTATAAAGGTGCACTACGGGTATCTCCGAAAGTGTCTGTTGGGTTGGCACGGATCAAGACTGGGATTTGTCACTCCGTGTGACAGAGAGGTATCTCTGGGCCCACTCGGTAATGCATCATCATAATGAGCTCTATGTGACTAAGGCGTTAGTCACGGGATCGTACATTGCGGTACGAGTAAAGAGACTTGCCGGTAACGAGATTGCACAAGGTATTGGGATACCGACGATCGAATCTCGGGCAAGTAACATACCGATTAACAAAGGGAATTGTATACGGGATTGATTGAATCCACGACATCGTGGTTCATCCGATGAGATCATCGTGGAACATGTGGGAGCCAACATGGGTATCCAGATCCCGCTGTTGGTTATTGACCGGAGAGGCGTCTCGGTCATGTCTACATGTCTCCCGAACCCGTAGGGTCTACACACTTAAGGTTCGGTGACGCTAGGGTTGTAGACATATGTGTATGCGGAAACCCGAAAGTTGTTCGGAGTCCCGGATGAGATCCTGGACGTCACGAGAGGTTCCGGAATGGTCCGGTGGTGAAGAATTATATATAGGAAGTCAAGTTTCGGCCACCGGGAAAGTTTCGGGGGTTATCGGTATTGTACCGGGACCACCGGAAGGGTCCCGGGGGTCCACCGGGTGGGGCCACCTATCCCAGAGGGCCCCATGGGCTGAATTGGGAGGGCAACCAGCCCTTAGTGGGCTGGGGCGCCCCCCATGGGCCTCCCCCTGCGCCTAGGGTTGGAAACCCTAGGGTGGGGGGGGCGCCCCACTTGCCTTGGGGGGCAAGTATCCCCCCTTTGGCCGCCGCCCCTCCCTAGATGGGTTCTGGCCGGCGCCCCCCCCTCCCAGGGGGCCTATATAAAGGGGGGAGGGAGGGCAGCAACATATAAGCCTTGGGCGCCTCCCTCCTCCCCTGCTACACCTCTCTCTCTCTCTCGCAGAAGCTCGGCGAAGCCCTGCCGGCATCCCGCTACATCCACCACCACGCCGTCGTGCTGCTGGATCTCCATCAACCTCTCCTTCCCCCTTGCTGGATCAAGAAGGAGGAGACGTCGCTGCACCGTACGTGTGTTGAACGCGGAGGTGCCGTCCGTTCGGCACTCGGTCATCGGTGATTTGGATCACGGCGAGTACGACTCCGTCATCCACGTTCATTAGAACGCTTCCGCTCGCGATCTACAAGGGTATGTAGATGCACTCCCTTCCCCTCGTTGCTAGTATACTCCATAGATGCATCTTGGTGAGCGTAGGAAAATTTTAAAATTATGCTACGATTCCCAACAGTGGCATCATGAGCCAGGCCTATGCGTAGTTTACTATGCACGAGTAGAACACAAAGTAGTTGTGGGCGTCGATGTTGCCAATTCTTCTTGCCGCTACTAGTCTTATCTTGTTTCGGCGGCATTGTGGGATGAAGCGGCCCGGACCGACCTTACACGTACGCTTACGTGAGACAGGTTCCACCGACTGACATGCACTAGTTGCATAAGGTGGCTAGCAGGTGTCTGTCTCTCCTACTTTAGTCGGAACGGATTCGATGAAAAGGGTCCTTATGAAGGGTAAATAGAAATTGGCAAATCACGTTGTGGTCACACGTAGGTAAGAAAACGTTCTTGCTAGAAACCTACAAACCACGTAAAAACTTGCAACAACAATTAGAGGACGTCTAACTTGTTTTTGCAGCAAGTGCTATGTGATGTGATATGGCCAGAAGATGTGATGAATGATATATGTGATGTATGAGATTGATCATATTCTTGTAATAGGAATCACGACTTTCATGTCGATGAGTATGACAACCGGCAGGAGCCATAGGAGTTGTTTTTATTATTTTGTATGACCTGCGTGTCATTGAATAACGCCATGTAAATTACTTTACTTTGTTGCTAAACGCGTTAGCCATAGAAGTAGAAGTAATCGTTGGCATGACGACTTCATGAAGACACAAAGATGGAGATCATGATGATGGAGATCATGGTGTCATGCCGGTGACGAAGATGATCATGGTGCCCCGAAGATGGAGATCAAAGGAGCATAATGATATTGGCCATATCATGTCACTATTTGATTGCATGTGATGTTTATCACGTTTTTGCATCTTATTTGCTTAGAACGACGGTAGTAAGTAAGATGATCCCTTATGATAATTTCAAGAAAAGTGTTCCCCCTAACTGTGCACCGTTGCGAAGGTTCGTTGTTTCGAAGCACCACGTGATGATCGGGTGTGATAGATTCTAACGTTCGAATACAACGGGTGTTGACGAGCCTAGCATGTACAGACATGGCCTCGAACACACGCAATACACTTAGGTTGACTTGACGAGCCTAGCATGTACAGACATGGCCTCGGAACACGGAGGACCGAAAGGTCGAGCATGAGTCATATAGAAGATACGATCAACATGGAGATGTTCACCGATCTTGACTAGTCCGTCTCACGTGATGATCGGACACGGCCTAGTTAAATTCGGATCATGTATCACTTAGATGACTAGAGGGATGTCTATCTGAGTGGGAGTTCATTAAATAATTTGATTAGATGAACTTAATTATCATGAACTTAGTCTAAAATCTTTACACTATGTCTTGTAGATCAAATGGCCAACGTTGTCCTCAATTTCAACGCATTCCTAGAGAAAACCAAGCTGAAAGATGATGGCAGCAACTATACGGACTGGGTCCGGAACCTGAGGATCATCCTCATAGTAGCCAAGAAAGATTATGTCCTAGAAGCACCGCTAGGTGATGCACCAATCCCACAAAACCAGGACGTTATGAACGCTTGGCAGCAGCATGCTGATGATTACTCCCTCGTTCAGTGCGGCATGCTTTACAGCCTAGAACCAGGTCTCCAAAAGCGTTTTGAGAAACATGGAGCATATGAGATGTTCGAGGAGCTGAAATTGGTTTTCCAAGCTCATGCCCGGGTCGAGAGATATGAAGTCTCCGACAAGTTCTTCAGCTGTAAAATGGAGGAAAATAGTTCTGTAAGTGAGCACATACTCAGAATGTCTGGGTTGCACAACCGCTTGACTCAGCTGGGAGTTAATCTCCCGGATGACACGGTCATTGACAGAATCCTTCAGTCGCTTCCACCAAGCTTCAAGAGCTTTGTGATGAACTACAATATGCAGGGGATGGAAAAGACCATTCCTGAGGTATATTCGATGCTGAAATCAGCGGAGGTGGAAATCAGAAAAGAACATCAAGTGTTGATGGTGAATAAAACCACTAAGTTCAAGAAGGGCAAGGGTAAGAAGAACTTCAAGAAGGACGGCAAGGGAGTTGCCGCGCCCGGTAAACCAGTTACTAGGAAGAAGTCAAAGAATGGACCCAAGCCTGAAACTGAGTGCTTTTATTGCAAGGGAAGTGGTCACTGGAAGCGGAACTGCCCCAAATACTTAGCGGAAAAGAAGGCCGGCAACACCAAAGGTATATGTGATATACATGTAATTGATGTGTACCTTACCAGTACTCGTAGTAGCTCCTGCGTATTTGATACCAGTGCGGTTGCTCATATTTGTAACTCAAAACAGGAACTACGGAATAAACGGAGACTGGCGAAGGACGAGGTGATGATGCGCGTCGGGAATGGTTCCAAGGTTGATGTGATCGCCGTCGGCACGCTACCTCTGCATCTACCCACGGGATTAGTTTTAAACCTCAATAATTGTTATTTAGTGCCAGCTTTGAGCATGAACATTGTATCTGGATCTCGTTTAATTCGAGATGGCTACTCATTTAAATCCGAGAATAATGTTGTTCTATTTATTTGAGAGAAATGTTTTATGGTCATGCCCCGCTGGTCAATGGTTTATTTTTGATGAATCTCGAACGCGATGTTACACATGTTCATAGTGTGAATACCAAAAGATGTAAAGTTGATAACAATAGTCCCACATACTTGTGGCACTGCCGCCTTGGTCACATTGGTGTCAAGCGCATGAAGAAGCTCCATGCAGATGGAATTTTGGAGTCTCTTGATTACGAATCATTTGACACGTGCGAACCATGCCTCATGGGTAAGATGACCAAGACTCCGTTGTCCGGAACAATGGAGCGAGCAACCAACTTATTGGAAATCATACATACCGATGTGTGTGGTCCAATGAGTGTTGAGGCTCGCGGAGGATATCGTTATGTTCTCACTCTCACTGATGATTTAAGTAGATATGGGTATGTCTACCTAATGAAACACAAGTCTGAAACCTTTGAAAAGTTCAAGGAATTTCAGAGTGAAGTTGAGAATCAACGTGACAGGAAAATAAAATTCTTACGATCAGATCGTGCTGGAGAATATTTAAGTCACGAATTTGGTACACACTTAAGGAAATGTGGAATAGTTTCACAACTCACGCCGCCTGGAACACCTCAGAGAAACGGTGTGTCCGAACGTCGTAATCGCACTCTATTGGATATGGTGCGATCTATGATGTCTCTTACCGATTTACCGCTTTCATTTTGGGGCTATGCTTTAGAGACTGCCGCATTCACTTTAAATAAGGCTCCATCGAAATCCGTTGAGACGACACCGTATGAATTATGGTTTGGGAAGAAACCTAAGCTGTCGTTTCTAAAAGTTTGGGGATGCGATGCTTATGTCAAGAAACTTCAACCTGAAAAGCTCGAACCCAAGTCGGAAAAATGCGTCTTCATAGGATACCCTAAGGAAACTATTGGGTATACCTTCTACCTCAGATCCGAAGGCAAGATCTTCGTTGCCAAGAACGGGTCCTTTCTGGAGAAGGAGTTTCTCTCGAAAGAATTGAGTGGGAGGAAAGTGGAACTTGATGAGGTGATAGTCACCCCTTCTGAACCGGAAAGTAGCGCAGCGCGGGAAAATGTTCCTGTGGTGCCTACACCGACTGGGGAGGAAGTTAATGATGATGATCATGAAGCTTCGGATCAAGTTACTGAGCTTCGTAGGTCCACAAGGACACGTTCCGCACCAGAGTGGTACGGCAACCCTGTCCTGGAAATCATGTTGTTAGCCAACGGTGAACCTTCGAACTATGAAGAAGCGATGGCGGGCCCGGATTCCGACAAATGGCTAGAAGCCATGAAATCCGAGATAGGATCCATGTATGAAAACGAAGTATGGACTTTGACTGACTTGCCCGATGATCGGCGAGCCATAGAAAACAAATGGATCTTTAAGAAGAAGACGGACACGGATGGTAATGTGACCATCCACAAAGCTCGGCTTGTCGCTAAGGGTTATCGACAAGTTCAAGGGGTTGACTACGATGAGACTTTCTCACCCGTAGTGAAGCTGAAGTCCGTCCGAATCATGTTAGCAATTGCCGCATACTATGATTATGAGATATGACAGATGGACGTCAAAACGGCATTCCTTAACGGCTTCCTTAAGGAAGAGTTGTATATGATGCAGCCGGAAGGTTTTGTCGATCCTAAGAATGCTAACAAAGTATGCAAGCTCCAACGCTCAATCTATGGGCTGGTGCAAGCATCTCGGAGTTGGAACATTCGCTTTGATGAGATGATCAAAGCGTTTGGGTTTACACAGACTTATGGAGAAGCCTGTGTTTACAAGAAAGTGAGTGGGAGCTCTGTAGCATTTCTCATATTATATGTGGATGACATACCATTGATGGGAAATGATATAGAATTCTTGGAAAGTATAAAGGCCTATTTGAATAAGTGTTTTTCAATGAAGGACCTTGGAGAAGCTGCTTATATATTAGGCATCAAGATCTATAGAGATAGATCAAGACGCCTCATTGGTCTTTCACAGAGTACATACCTTGACAAGATATTGAAGAAGTTCAGTATGGATCAGTCCAAGAAGGGGTTCTTGCCTGTATTGCAAGGTGTGCAATTGAGCACGGCTCAATGCCCGACCACGGCAGAAGATATAGAAAAGATGAGTGTCATCCCCTATGCCTCGGCCATAGGGTCTATTATGTATGCCATGCTGTGTACCAGACCTGATGTAAACCTTGCCGTAAGTTTGGTAGGAAGGTACCAAAGTAATCCCGGCATGGAACACTGGACAACGGTCAAGAATATCCTGAAGTACCTGAAGAGGACTAAGGATATGTTTCTCGTTTATGGAGGTGACGAAGAGCTCGTCGTAAAGGGTTACGTCGACGCTAGCTTCGACACAGATCTGGATGACTCGAAGTCACAAACCGGATACATGTATATTTTGAATGGAGGAGCAGTAAGCTGGTGCAGTTGCAAGCAAAGCGTCGTGGCGGGATCTACATGTGAAGCGGAGTACATGGCAGCCTCGGAGGCAGCACAGGAAGCAGTCTGGATGAAGGAGTTCATTACCGACCTAGGGGTGATTCCCAATGCGTCGGGCCCAATGACTCTCTTCTGTGACAACACTGGAGCCATTGCCCTTGCGAAGGAGCCCAGGTTTCACAGGAAGACCAGGCATATCAAGCGTCGCTTCAACTCCATTCAGGAAAGTGTTCAAAATGGAGACATAGATATTTGTAAAGTACATACGGACCTGAATGTAGCAGATCCGTTGACTAAACCTCTCCCTAGAGCAAAACATGATCAACACCAGGACGCAATGGGTGTTCGATTCATCACAATGTAACTAGATTATTGACTCTAGTGCAAGTGGGAGACTGTTCGAAATATGCCCTAGAGGCAATAATAAATGGTTATTATTATATTTCTTTGTTCATGATAATCGTCTATTGTTCATGCTATAATTGTATTGTCCGGAAATCGTAATACATGTGTGAATGCATAGACCACAACGTGTCCCTAGTAAGCCTCTAGTTGACTAGCTCGTTGATCAACAGATAGTCATGGTTTCCTGACTATGGACATTGGATGTCATTGATAACGGGATCACATCATTAGGAGAATGATGTGATGGACATGACCCAATCCTAAGCATAGCATAAAAGATCGTGTAGTTTCGTTTGCTAGAGCTTTTCCAATGTCAAGTATCTTTTCCTTAGACCATGAGATTGTGTAACTCCCGGATACCGTAGGAGTGCTTTGGGTGTGCCAAACGTCACAACGTAACTGGGTGACTATAAAGGTGCACTACGGGTATCTCCAAAAGTGTCTGTTGGGTTGGCACAGATCGAGACTGGGATTTGTCACTCCGTGTGACGGAGAGGTATCTCTGGGCCCACTCGGTAATGCATCATCATAATGAGCTCTATGTGACTAAGGCATTAGTCACAGGATCATACATTGCGGTACGAGTAAAGAGACTTGCCGGTAATGAGATTGAACAAGGTATTGGGATACCGACGATCGAATCTCGGGCAAGGAACATACCGATTAACAAAGGGAATTGTATACGGGATTGATTGAATCCACGACATCGTGGTTCATCCGATGAGATCATCGTGGAACATGTGGGAGCCAACATGGGTATCCAGATCCCGCTGTTGGTTATTGACCGGAGAGGCGTCTCGGTCATGTCTACATGTCTCCCGCACCCGTAGGGTCTACACACTTAAGGTTCGGTGACGCTAGGGTTGTAGAGATATGTGTATGCGGAAACCCGAAAGTTGTTCTGAGTCCCGGATGAGATCCCGGACGTCACGAGAGGTTCCGGAATGGTCCGGAGGTGAAGAATTATATATAGGAAGTCAAGTTTCGGCCACCGGGAAAGTTTCGGGGGTTATCGGTATTGTACCGGGACCACCGGAAGGGTCCCGGGGGTCCACCGGGTGGGGCCACCTATCCCGGAGGGCCCCATGGGCTGAAGTGGGAGGGCAACCAGCCCTTAGTGGGCTGGGGCACCCCCCATGGGCCTCCCCCCTGCGCCTAGGGTTGGAAACCCTAGGGTGGGGGGCGCCCCACTTGCCTTGGGGGGCAAGTATCCCCCCTTTGGCCGCCGCCCCTCCCTAGATGGGTTCTGGCCGGCGCCCCCCTCCCAGGGGGCCTATATAAAGGGGGGGAGGGCAGCAACATCTAAGCCTTGGGCGCCTCCCTCCTCCCCTGCTACACCTCTCTCTCTCGCAGAAGCTCGGCGAAGCCCTGCCGGCATCCCGCTACATCCACCACCACGCCGTCGTGCTGCTGGATCTCCATCAACCTCTCCTTCCCCCTTGCTAGATCAAGAAGGAGGAGACGTCGCTGCACCGTACGTGTGTTGAACGCGGAGGTGTCGTCCGTTCGGCACTCGGTCATCGGTGATTTGGATCACGGCGAGTACGACTCCGTCATCCACGTTCATTAGAACGCTTCCGCTCGCGATCTACAAGGGTATGTAGATGCACTCCCTTCCCCTCGTTGCTAGTATACTCCATAGATGCATCTTGGTGAGCGTAGGAAAATTTTAAAATTATGCTACGATTCCCAACATATATATCGTTCTGGCTATATGAGACCTAATGAATTGCTGCACGTCCACCACGTGGGCGAGGGTCGAGGGGCGAGGGAGAGCGCTACATACGGAGCAAAATGAGTGAATCTACACTCTAAAATACGTCTATATACATCAGTGTTTGGAGTATGTACTAGTAGTTCATAAAGAAATCTACTAAAGGACATATATATTCCAAACAATATGATATAATCTCTATAACCAAGGTAGTAGGGACGAGGAGTAAACGGAGGGAGTAGTAAATTTTTCTCCTCGTCCTGCGAGCCACCGCGCGCATGGGCGAGGGAGCGGGCGTAAGGCGGAGCAAGCTTCACCTCATCTTGCGAGCCACCACGCCCATGGGCGGGGGAGACGGCGTACTAAGAAAGCTTCTCCTCGTTCTGCGAGTTGACGGGACACATCAAAAGTACTCCAGTGTATAGAGCCTTGCCTCTAAGGTAGGCCCCACATGGTTTGCCTCTTTTTTTAACATAACACGTCAAGTCGCAATTTGTTTGTTCACCCGTGGTAGACGATCCTCCCTCCACCAAGTGGACAACCAGTACACGTGCCAAATTACCACATGGGCTGCCTTTTTCGTATAGAAATGAGCTCCACCATGTACCCGCGCGGGTGTGGTTGGGAAAGGGACGGGAGTACGTGCGCCGTGCATGCACCTCTTCTCTTCGTGCACGTCCCCCACATACGTGGGTGTGTGTGAGAGATACAAACCGCGTTCGTGAGTGTTTTTTGTTTTGGGGGTGGGGGGGTTGATTTCGTGAATTATTTCTGGGAATATGTGTCGATGACATCTCAAACAAAATTTTGCATGCAATGTGTGTGAAATGGAGGCCTATCCATATCATACATAGAGGGTCGGGCAATCCACGAGAAGAGAGGGAGCGGTCATAGCTATCGATAGAGTCGAAGAGAGGATCAAGTGGGTGGTTGCGAGATCGATGAAGAGAGCCATCGAAATTGTGTGTGTGTGCAAGTCAAAGATATAGGGCAACTGGCCTACCGGAACGTTAGAGGGCACATGTCAAGTTTGTGTGTGGCAGGGAGACATGACTAGAGCGCTTGATGTATCGGTGTGTGTGGGGGGGAGGGGGGTGGGGGGAGGGGTAGGAAGAGGCCTAACTATAGAGGTAGAACGACTTGTATATGTGTTGAGAAGGAGAGACCCAACTATGTCTTGAGGGAGATCGGTCGACATCCATACATTACTGAAGGACGGGAAATATGATGGGACAGAGTGAGAGAGGAGAGAGAGAGGGAGGGAGAGGGGTAGAGTGCTGGATGGGTGATGGAGTTGCTTCTCGAAGATGGTGGGAGAGGCCTACTAGACAAACTGAGGGTGGAACTGCAATGTTATCAATAAGAGTGGGGATGTGTTTCTGTGTGTGCCTGTGCGTGATAGATCTGTCGGGACGAATCCATGGATGATGAAGGGGAACCATGTGTTTGGTAAGCAAACCTAACTAGATCGGTAGATCAATTGTTGTTTGTCGGAGGAAGGGAGAGACAAAACTAATGAGGTAGATCGATTGACGTGTGGGTAAAAACGAGTTATAAGGACCTAGCTAGCTATATGTATAGCGAGAGATCGGTCGGTGTACGTCCATTTGTTAGAGGCAAATAAGGCCCAGCGAGACGGATAGACAGAGAGAATGGAGCTAGGAGGTGGTGCGAGAGGCCCAACTACTAGCTAGATAGGGGAGGAGTGTGCAGTTGTGAGATCGATGAAAAGAGGGGCGAGAGTTTACACGTGTGTCTGACCGTATGAGAGACACGAGGCAAGGACACATAAAGGAGGAGATTGAAGGTGTGTGTGTATGTTGTAGGCAGGCATCGCTGGAGAGGTTTATCGATCGGTGTGTGTCGGAAAGGAGTTGTGGAGACTCTGGGAGAACGACCTAAAGAAAAAAATGAATGTGCCCAGTGGATAGAATGCCGGGGGAGGGGGAGGGCGAGGAGGGCGTGTGCATGCACGAGAGAAAGTTAGTGGTAGCTACAAAGGTTAGAGGACTGTGTGGGTGTAAGAGACTAACAAAGATCATAATTTGATATGAAAGCGGATTCATATATTTGAATAGGAGATCATAAGGTTTTAAACATTGCATGCATGAATATAGCGGTGATACACGTGCTATGCACATGTTATACCATAATGTGATAATGCATGGCGTTTGCAACTCACAGCTAAATGCCGAACAATCTAAACCATACTATACATCAAACAATCTCACATTTTATTTGAATTTGTGATAATGTGTGGCGTTTGCAGCTTACAACTAAATATCGAACAATCTAAACAATACTATATATCGAACATTCTCACATTTTATTTGAATTTGTGGTAATGTGTGGTGTTTGCAACTCACATCTAAATACTTGTAGGCGTAGGGGGCGGGGCACCATACATAATGTGATAAACACATTATACATATGAGACATGGTTTAGATTATGAAGATCTAGCTAGAGCTAGAAATGTAATGTGATTTGAAATCAAAATAAAGTGGATTCAAAAAATCTAGTTCGAGTTCATATAGTACACATAGTTCATATGTAACTCGAGACTAATCATGTGGTGTGCTGTGAAGATAATACACAAACGATGGTTTAACTTGACAATAATGATGATTGTAGATCTTACTAAAATAGAGAAACAAATTCAAATGCTTTGACTTCACAACAATCATTACTGTAGATCTTATTCAAATAGAGAAACGAATTCAAATTTAATTCATATTGAAGCAGTAGTATATACGTTTGGAATGCACTCAAACGTTCATTTGAGTAGTAGGTTGCATGCATTATACACATAGCGAAATATTTTAATTGAACATAACATGAATTCAAAGTTTTGAATGACATTTGTAGTGCGCATTGATTTGGTACAGTACACGTTAGGCTTGTCCGGAAATTTCAACCCGCGCCTTGTTAGCCCGAAATATTTAAGATATATCTTTGTCTCGTTGTGCTCCGACAACTCCCTCCATCTCAACCCGCGCCTTGCTATTCCGAAATTACAACGCGCGCGAAAACTCCCACCTCCTGTGAAATCCCGACACGCGAAATTCCCGTGGTACCCCTGAACCGAAAGAACCGCCTCAAATCGGTGGGGGTACTTTCATAATTTACCCCACATTTCGGACCAGCGCGTCTCTAAGCCATGGTTCCCCATTGCCATCCCATCCGCCCACCTATTCGTACACCGAGGCCGCGAAAACCCGCGACGAAACCCCACACCCTGCTCCGTTCGCCACCCAGCCGGAGCCTCTTCCCCGACGACGTCGTCCACAACAACACCTCGACGTCCCTCATCCACCGTACCGGATGAGGATCCGTCGTCGATCTCATCGTCCCGCTGGTTCAGCCACCCCGTCCTCCACCTCCAAGGAGCTGCCCCGACGTTCCCCTCGTCTTTCGCGCCACCTCCATTCCCACACCGCCGTCTTCACCTGCACCACCGGAAGAGCATCATCATCACCGTTTTCTCGGATGAAGCTGCGGCCTAATCGGTGCCACCAAAGAGGTTGTGCACTAATCGCCGCATTTTCTTCTTGATTCGATCTCACGGTGCTGCCGGCGCTCGGTCCTGAGCCGACACGGTGCGGCTCCATCCACGGCGGCATCGCCGGCCACTTCCTCCACGGCGTCGCTCCCTCGGTGGCGACGTCCACATCAGTAGGAGCTGCTGCTGCTTTAGCTCTCGCTCGCGCTGCTGCTCTGCTCTTGCTCTCGGTCCCCTGCCTGGTCTGCTCTTGCTATTGCTCTTGCTCGTGCTGCTGCTCTCGCTCTTGCTCTTGCTTGCGATGCTGCTCCAATTTAGCTACACTTCAGTCGACTGAATCAACTTTTGGGGTAGTCGAGTTTCAGGGGGTGGGGGCCTCGCCGGGGTGAAGGAAGAACCAGCCGCAGCAAGGAGGGGGGCTTGCCAGAGAGGTACCCCACTATCTATCTTAGGGTTCAGGATGGGGGCGGTGGTCGCCGGCAGTGGTGGGGTGTTGGCGGGGCGGTGGCGTGGGGATCGCCGGAGAAAAAGCTCGGCACGGTGGGGGGGGCTAGAGGGATGGCCGGGGCGCCGGCGGACCGGCGGTGGGGGAGTGTTTTCAGGCCGGGCAGGGCGGCACACCGCCGGCCGCGGGCGGCGGGGGGCTGCTGTTTGGCCGGTGGTGGCTGGCGGCTCAGGGGGGTCGAGGTTGAAGATGAACCGCAGGCCCTTGATTTCGTATCCAATGGCTGCAAAATCGACTGACCAGAGATGAAAGAGTCAGTCGACCGACGTGTAGCCTCACCTTGCTAGTGCGTTCAGTTTCGACAGCAAAGTTCAGTTTCGATAGTTAAGTTCAGTTTTGACAGTTAAGTTCAGTTTCGACAGTTAAGTTCAGAGATGAGCGGCTGATGTATTTTACGTCTAGCACTTTGTGGTTATGTATTTTACGTCATGTATTGGAGATGCTATTAGAATTCCACTCAGGTTAACGTTGTTCTTGTCTCTCTTGTCCTGCTTCAGCCTCGGCGTCGTACAGCTCACCGGAGCTGCTCCAACGACGAAACCCTCCATCACAGCGGAGCAGTACCTCGGGCTCCATCTCCAGACGCCTAAGATCTTCTTCCCCTCCTCCGACAGCAAAGTCAGCCGGAGCATCCTCACCGGCCAACCCAATCACGCTGAGATCGACATGGCTTCGCCAAAGAGGTTGTACACTTGTTGCATCTCTTTTTTACTCTACATGTTAGTCCACTGAGCACACAGATTTGTTCCTTTAGTGTCTCCTTGAAAAAAAAACTTAGGAATTTTAATTTTCACTTGTCCTCCTTTTCAAATTCCTATTCATGAAGCACAAGACTAAGAGATAGTAGCATAATAGCATTATAACCGTACATTTTCTTGTGGTTTGACTTAATCTCACCATGCTTCTTTGCATCCTGTGATCTTCCAATTCTTGTGAATCAAACACCCAGATTGGCAGAAATCCTGTGTTTTTAAATTCTTTGTTTTGCACGTGCATTCCTATCCTATTCCTGTATATTTCCTATCCCTGCATTGTTGGAATCCTCCAATTCAAACGAGCCCTTACAGAATTACTTCTCTTATAGATAGTTGTCAAAGAAAACTTTGCGTGGTTTGTCCCGCTCCTGTTGCGCCGTCGTCCACCCCAGCTCAGCTGCTCCAACGACAGAAGGGTCTAGCACAGCAGGGATCCGGCCTCCAGACTGTCTTTCGCCGCCTCAGATCTTCTTCCCCGCCGCTGGCAGCCATGAAAACTGCATTACCATCATCAACCGAGCAGATGACCTCGAGGACTACACGGGTCCGCAAGAGAGGTCGCACTCTTTCGTGTCTGCTTACGTTATGCATCGCTTAATATTACATGCTACTTTATCGTCCTGTTCACCGATTAGACTCTGATTCAGCTCCAAACTAATGGTCAAACTTGAGTTTTTAAATGGTTGTGGGGTACATATCGGGGCCGCTATCAATAGTATCTATCTACTATCTGGTTAATCTCCGGTGTCTACTATGAGTTTCATGTTGGGTGGGAAACAAACAGTAAAGAAGCCATTATCCGTATTTTTTAACTGAAGCCATTATCTGCGTGCTATTATTGGTTTTGGGTCTATCCACAGGTTGCTACCATCACTCTGGATTTCTGCACGCACTCCTTACATAATCTCACTATGTTTTATGCCTATGTAGGACAGTTATTGTAAACAATGGAACTGAACATGTAGAGCAAAAGAGACGAGCCTTGCGTGGCAATAAAATTTCATGCAGACGTCGCTCCATGGTAGGCGCAAAGGCAGCCCCCCCTCCACGCATTTCGGATTGTAATCGAGAGGAAGTTATCTGTTCTGAGGGGGATTCAGAAGGAGAAGACAACTCCTATTTACCCCCTGAGGTCTTCGCTCTAACTTGGCATGCTGATGTTGGTTATATCATGCATATGGTGTCTTGCATTGCTTACTTTATACATCAAATATGTCATCTCCTTAGTTTAGGCATCCTTTGTGTGAATGCCATATGTTTAGTTTATTCATCATTTATGTGAATTATGCAACGCCATCTTGTTTAGCCAGGCATCATATATGTGAATTTTGCAATGCCATCCTGCTTAGCCAGTCATCTTATATGTAAATTATATCAGGCCATCCTTTTTTTTGTTACATATTACATTTGTCAACAATGTTAGTACATTCAACTGCTCTTCGTGTGCATCAGCCATTTGACACGGTGATGGCAAATTCTGGAGTGAAAACAAGGTCTTCAGAGCAGACTATGCTATCCGACGAAGCGCATATCTTGCTGGTTACGGATAGCTCCTCAGAGGAGGATTCAGAGACAGATGACCAGTCCTATCCCCCCCCCCCCGAGGTGTATGCTCTTACTTGGCAGGGTTATGTTGCTCATATCATGCGTATGGTGTCTCGCATTGCTATGTCATTTGATTAGTTTAGACATGCTTTGTGTGAATGCCACCTGTTCAGTGTCTAATTACCATATATGTGAATTATGCATTGCCATCTTGTTGCAAGACATTATATATGTGAATTATACAATGCTATCTTGTTGCCAAGGCATTATATATGTGAATTATGCAATGCCATGCTGTTTAGCCAATCATCATGTATGTGAATTATATCATGCTATCATTCTTTTGTATTACGTGTTCCATTTGTCGACAACGTTTGTATATTCAACTACTCTTCCTGTGCATCAGCCATTTGAAGCGGTGATGGAAGTATCTGGAGTGAAAACAAGGTATTCAGAGCAGACAATGCTACCTGCTGAAGCAGACATCTTGCTGGTTACAGAGAGCTCCTCAGAGGAGGATTCAGAGACTGATGACCAGTCCTATTTCCCCCCTGAGGTCTATGCTCAAACTTGGCAGGGTTATATTACCCATGTCAAGCATGTTGTCTTGCATTGCTTAGTTTTTACATCATATATGGATTGCCATCTGCTTACTTGCTTACTATATAAATCATATATTTGAATTATATCATGCCATCATGTTTACATAGTACATACACATCATCTATCTGAATTATGGCAAGGCAACCCATTTAATAAAGACATCATATAGTTATATCATCTCATCCTGTAGTGTTTACAGTCATCATATTTTGAATTATGGCATTCTATCCGTGAATGTATGTGAATTATGGCATGCCAACCTATTTAATAAACACATTATATAGTTATGTCATGTCATCCTGTTTACATAGTCTCATATTTTGAACTATGTCTTTCCATCTTTTTTAGTTAGCCATCATAATGTGAAATTGTGTCATGCTATCCTGTTTAGTTAGCTATCATATATGTGAAATTGTGTCATGCTATCCTGTTTGGTTAGACAACATAAATATGAATTATTTCATGCCCTCTTTTATTCCCCACTATCCATTGCACCTGTCTATCATACAATGTCTATACTTTCAATTACTTTTCTTGTTTATCAGCCATTTGAATTGGAGAGCGTGATGGCAGTATCTAAGGGAGTAACAACACGGTCTTCAGAAAAGATAGTGCTACCAGTTGACGCAGATAGAACCACGGTTGTACTTGCTCAAGGACCAGATCCACCACACATAACCCAGACTCTCGCAGATTGTACCCCTACCCAGTTGGACAGAGAACCAGCTACACCCCTTCTAACCCCAACCCCGGCAGATAGTAACCCAGTTCCAATTGACACAGCACCGTCTCCACCACAGAGCACCCAAACACGAGCAGTTAGTAAGGGAACTGCAGTGCCCAAAGCACGAGGACTACCACTCCGAATCCCAACTCAACGCTTAAAGGAGAAGAAGATTTGTTCTCAGGTCAGGTTCTGTAGCTATGGTTCATACTCCTTTGCTCTTGCATTACTGTATTTACTCATACCAACTATTTTCAAATTTGAAGGATGGAATTGAAACTCCAATGGCGCAACAGGTATGTTTTAAACTTGTTTCTTTAACTGGTTTGCTGTTGTAACCTGCTCTATGTTGATTTCAGTTTCAATTGAATAAACAGTTATGTTCTCATGTCATGCACATTACAAGTGTTGTTATTGCTCTATAGTTACCCACACTTATATTCTGTCTATTCTGCTTTGTCTTGAACAAATATTATTTGAACTGTGTCTCTATCTTGATTTGGCAACAAAAACTAGAATGATATAGACCATAAAGTCACCATGGTACATAGATATATGTTTGTTTCATGCTGTTATCCTGTCCACTTTACTACTGAACTCATTTACCAAAATGAGTTTCATATACAACATGGTAAACATGTGATGTGTCTGCTTGTTTCTCTTTTAGAATGCGGACAAAATATTGGAGAACAGTACCGCGTTATCCAATGGTAAAGGAAGTAATGCAGATAAGGTTCAAGATAGTGAGACATCCCTGTTGGTCTCCAAGAAAGCTGATAAAAACTATCTTGACGACAGTGAGGGAACCCAAAAGTCCTGTCTTGATGTAGTGTTCGAGTTACTGGCCAGTACTGCTGGCACAAGCTCTTTGAACTCGCTGCCTGAATCAGTTCGTCTTCTTGAGTCTCAACTTCAAGTTGAAAGACATCGATCAGATGTGCTACGACAGGAAGCTGAAGGACTGAGGAAGTCCCTGCAGAATTCAGTTGCATATTTTCTGGTGCAACAGCAAGCGCTGGAGGATTTAAGCGCCAAACAAGAGAAAGTTAATAAGCTTGCTAAGCATCTTGCCAGCATTATGGGTACCCAGGATATTGTTTCTTGAGATCTTCTGAAGTGGTTTCAGTTCTGGATTTGTTTTGCTGCGGCGTTTATTTGCGCTGGTCGCCAACTTTGACAACCAGTGTATATGATATGCTGCTTTGTTCCCTGTATTTGCACTGGTGGCGAACTTTGATGCCCAGTGGATGTAATATGTGTAATAGCCGTGATAGCCTAGCGTTAGTTGCTTGCTTATTTATTTCCTTGTTGTCTTGTTTATTTGTTTGCTTGTAGTCATTGCAGTTCTTTTTCCGCGGTTAGCTAGTGGCTGCAATAACCTATTTTTTAAAACTAGGCCACAATAACCATGGGCTAATATTTACTGTAGTGACACTGGGCCTCCTACTGGCCGTAGAAACAGTGGGCCTTCTATGGGCCGTAGAAACAATGGGCCTTCTACGGGCCATAGAAACAATGGGCCTTCTGCGGGCCGTATCATCAATGGGCCTTATACGGGCCGTATGATCGATTGGCCAAACATGGGCCAAACAGACCGCATTATGGCCGTAAACGGGCTAGAGTTGGAATCGTCCGTTCATGGGCCGACCATAACGGGCCATCGTTAATAGGCCGTATTTGGTGATGCTATGAAAATGGCCCAACAGACTAACGGTCCACAAACGGGCCGACTGTAACGACGGGCTAAATTTGGCCCACAAGCAGAAAATGACAGTAACGGGCCGTAAGTAACCGAATGCTGCAAATGAGCCCAAGAATAAATGGGCCCTCAGAAAGCCGAAAGTTAACTTGGGCTGGAAACGGCCCAACGGAATAACGGGCCGTTAATGGGTATAAAGTGATACACTGTTCATTACGGGCCAGTTTCACCACGGGCCGTTAATGGGTGTAAAGTAATAGACTGTTCATTACGAGCCAGTTCCAGCACGGGCAGCTAATGGGCCAAGAGTTACAAAGGGCCTCATATGGGCCGAAAGACGTCATGGGCTATACATGGGCCAGAAGTGAAAACGGGCTGGAATCATATTGGATGGCCCAGATGACGCTACTGGGCCTAATTCGGATAGGGCGTAACGGGCCTTGGGTTAGCGGGCTGTAAATGGGCTATATGCGAACAGGCCGTTAACAGGCTTTCCATGGGCCAGCCCGCCAGCTTTTGACCAAGTCAAACGGGCCGGCCTTTTCACAGGAATGGGCCACTGTTGGGCCGTGCCACGTGTCGACGTATCATAGGCGCCTTCTGTCCGGTGAGTGGATGACATCTGTCCCAACGATGAGCCGACACGTGTTTCCTCTAGCCAATGATGATTTTACACGTGGAAAATCCCCATTGGTCGGGGCTGTTAACGGGTTATCGGATCCAAAACCCGACCCGATAGCTTAACGGCGTTCCGTTACGGTGGATGCCACGTGTCGGTCACCCTTGACGAAAGCACTTCTGTGACGCGCGATTTATCGTCATGGAAGTGGACACTTCCGTGATGATAATTTTGGTAATGTCATGGAACACTTCTACGACAGCACATGTATGACTATCTTGATTCTGTCACAAATTTGTCATGGATGTACATGCATGACAAAAAACGCGACCTACTGTGACAAACACGTATCATCACGGAAGTGTATTTTTTTTTGTAGTGCACTAGAGGTTAGATTGTTGATATCACTTCCCTCATCAATGATTGCACTTTAGATAGTATATGTATACCTTTAAAAATACAAGTCGGAATGTATTATTGTGCTTGTCATGTTGTTTACTGAAGTGGAAATCAGTTGATTAAAGGATTTCACAGTTTTAACAACTGATTGGTGGGGTAAGCACTAGTAGAAAAAGGGGCTTTCATTCGGGCCTGGCCAGCCCATTAGTCCCGGTTCTTATACGAACCGGGACCAATGGGGGCATTCGTCCCGGTTCATGAGCCCAGGTGGCCGGCCGGGGCCTCGTGGGCTTTGGTCCCGGTTCGTCTGGACCCATTTGTCCCGGTTCTAGGCACGAACCGGGACCAATGGGCCTCGCTCCTGGCCCACATCCATTAGTCCTGGCTCCATCCACGAACCGGGACAAATGAGTTGCCTATATATAGCCCATCGCCGGCGAGCAGAGCACTCCACACTGCTCTATTTTTTGCTGGCCGGCGAGGGGAGGGCATTTGGGTGCTCTAGCTCACCTCCTATGCACATGAGGTGTTCGATGAAATGTCCGAGCCACACTAGTTAATATTTCTTCTCTCAAAACTCGACCTCCGAGCTCCATTTTCCCCGAGATTTTTCTAGGTTTAGCGGTCTGTCACGTCCCGTCCCCGTCTTCACCGCCGTCGATCGCCTGCGCTGATCTCGTCGCCGGCACCACCGTGGTGAGCCTCTTGTTCTTATCTTCTTTCTGAAAGGACAAAATTCTTACTTGAGATAGATACTTGTCTAATTTTCTTACTTTTATTATTCCTTATTATTATATAGTGCGATGGTTCTGGTATCCGCCCCCGTCGGCCCTCGTCCTGTCTATGATTCGGATGTGGTATATATTATCTTTTTATAACTATTTGGTTCATTTATTGTTTATGACAATTATGCCGACCAACGTGACATAGATTTTATTTATGTAGGGGGTGGTTGAACCGGAAATTCCAACCGACCCTATTGTCGAGAGGTTAACTTTAGTTGAAGAAGAAAACAATTACTTGAAGGGAAAAATAAAAAAAATTGAGGAGGAGAAGATGATATTGGAGTTGCAGGTTGCGGATGTCGTCGATGATCACAAGATCAAGATGGATGCAATGCGGTTGAAGATTATAAAGATTAGAAAATATGCCATTCATACCGAGGCTTGGTATCATTATGCCGTTGGATCAATTGTTACCTTAGTTGTGATTATGATCGCATTTATTATTGCATTGAAAGGTTTTACATAGTTTCAATGTATGGTTTAACTAGATGCTCTGGAAAGCTATATGCTGTTCAATTTGAACTATGTATGTACTTTGGTTTTAATGTGATGATGAACTACTATTAATTTGGTCACTTATCTATCCATGTTCATTTGTAGTGCTTTTCAATTTCAGGGTCTTATAGCTGAAAAAAATTAGTAATGCATGAAAAATAACTAATGAAGTCAGAAAGGGTTGAAAATTGATGATGTGGCTTTGAATGGTGCATTTTGAACACAGAAAAACTATGGAGTTCAAATAAGTTCAAAAAATGAAATCCCTTTGTAACAGACGAGTTTCCGTATGAAACCCTGATACTTTGAAATAGATTGTCCGTTTTGTACACGAAGTGCATCCAGTTTTTGCCGTAAGCCTCTCTACTTTCTTTCACATGCTATGTGGGTGAAATGATGATACCATGCCAACTTCAACCTTTTCAGAGTTCATTTGTAGTGCTTTTCAATTTTAGGGTCTTATAGCTGCAAAAATCAGTAAATGCATGAAAAATAACAAATGAAGTCAGAAAGGGTTTAAAATTGATGATGTGGCTTTGAATGGTGCATTTTGATCACAGAAGAACTATGGAGTTCAAATAAGTTAAAAAAATGAAATCCCTTTGTAACAGACGAGTTTCTGTATGAAACCCTGATACTTCGAAAGAGATTGTCCGTTTTGTACACGAAGTGCATCCTGTTTTTGCCGTAAGCCTCTCTACTTTCTTGCACATGCTATGTGGGTGAAATGATGATACCATGCCAACTTTCAACCTTTTCAGAGTTCATTTGTAGTGCTTTTCAATTTCAGGGTCTTATAGCTGAAAAAATCAGTAAATGCATGAAAAATAACTAATGAAGTCAGAAAGGGTTGAAAATTGATGATGTGGCTTTGAATGGTGCATTTTGAACACAGAAAAACTATGGAGTTCAAATAAGTTCAAAAAAATGAAATCCCTTTGTAACAGACGAGTTTCCGTATGAAACCCTAATACTTCGAAAGGTCCGTTTTGTACACGAAGTGCATCTTGTTTTTGCCGTAAGCCTCCCTACTTTCTTGCACATGCTATGTGGGTGAAATGATGATACCATGCCAACTTTCAACCTTTTGAGAGTTTATTTGTTGTGCTTTTCAATTTCAGGGTCTTATAGCTGAAAAAAAATCAGTAAATGAACGAAAAATAACAAATGAAGTCAGAAAGGGTTGAAAATTGACGATGTGGCTTTGAATGGTGCATTTTGAACACAGAAAAACTATGGAGTTCAAATAAGTTCAAAAAAATGAAATCACTTTGTAACAAAATAACAAAATCTGTTTTTGAATAGAATCATAAAACACAGTAATATTAAATAGCTGGAAAAAGAATCACTCCAAAATCTATTTTTATAGTAAAGTTAATCACAAACTAGTGATTCACACAAATTTATAAGAATTCAAATTTTAACTATTCAAATTTGAAAACTAATGGCAGTAATAGAAAGTTTATAATTTTTGTGACCTAAAAGAAAAATAATTAGAAATAAACTTTAATAAAATAAATAAAAATAGCAACAATAAGTATTTTGTTGTAAGTAGAAACAAAATAAAATAAATAAAGCAACAAAGAAAACAAAAAAAAGTGCCAACTACTGGGCCCACACGGCCTGAATACGACTAGAAACACAAACATGGGCTAGGATTCAGGCCCACAGGAGGCCCAGTAGGCCCACAGGCACACAGCATACGGTTAGGCCCGAAAGCCTGCAATTGAGAGGAGCTCAAGAGGGTGGGTGCAGCAGCGCTTATAAACCACTCTCGAGCTCTCTCAGCAGCGAGGTGGTACTAAACTTTTGACGCGGGGCAACACAAGGCCTTTGGTCCCGGTTGGTGGCACCAACCGGGACTAAAGGGTTGCATTGGTACCGGTTCCCGGTTGGTGGAACCAGCCGGGACTAAAGGGTTGCATTGGTACCGGTTCGGAACCAACCTGTACCAATGCAACCCTTTAGTCCCGGTTCGTGCCACCAACCGGGACCAAAGGCCGCCGCTTCTCGCCCTTTTGGCTGCCGAAAACTGAGCTTTGGTCCCGGTTGGTGGCACCAACCGGGACTAAAGGGGGGCATTGGTCCCGGTTGGTGCCACGAACCGGGACCAATGCTCTTGGTATATAAGTGGCACTTAGAAATTTTGCAGAGTTCATCACACGAGTTGCCCCCGACGACGCCGAGCACATCGACGCCGCCAGGCTGCCCCTGCCCCGGCCCGCCCCCGCCGTCGCAGTCGCTCTCGTCGCCATCGCCCGCGCCCCTGCCCCGGCCCGCCCCCACCGTCGCCGTCGCCCGCGCCCCCTGCCCCAGCCCGCCCCCGTCGTGGCCGTCGCTCGCGCCCCTGCCCCGGCCCGCCCCCGTCGTGGCCGTCGCTCGCGCCCCTGCCCCGGCCCGCCCCCGCCGTCTCCGTCGCGCGCGCCCCGTGCCCTGGCCCGCCCCCATCATCGTCGTCGCCCTGCCCCAGCCCGCCCCCATCGTCATCGTCGCCCCTGCCCCAGAGCCCGCGCCCTGCCCCTCCCCCTCCATCGTCGTCGCCGTCGCCACCCACACTGTGAGCTGCCGCCGCCCCGGCCCGCTGCCGTTTTTTTATTAGTAAAGTTTATGTATTTTTTTCATATATAATGTAGATGTATATATATATATATATATATATGTATGTATGTATATATGGATGGATGAAAATATTGATGTGATGTTTTTTTCATAGACCTTTTTATGTTCATAAAATTAGTATTTTTTTGTTCATATATAATGTAGATGTATATGTATGTGTATGTATGTATGGATGTGTAGTTATAATATTTTAGTTTATGTTTAGTTTAGTTTTAAGATTAGGAAAATTTCAGATGTGTAGTTATATTTATTTAGATGTATAGTTAATTTAGATGTTGTAATTTGTTCATAAAAATTGTGCACTTTTGTATAGAAACTTTATTTTTTTCATATGTACGAAAATGTAGAATGAAAACGAAAACAAACATATAAGAAAAAACATAGGAAAAAATGAAGAAGGAAAAGAAAACCGCCCGGCCGGGCCACCACCGCATTTTCATAAAGTGTTTCCACCGAGTCCACGTCGCACCAATCGAGCACCCGCGGCGAAGCAAGTCTTTTTTTAAAGTAGTTCTTTGTTAAAGTGAGGGGGGACGTCGGGAGCACCCCCTGGCCCTCTCGCTCGACCAAAACTCTCGAGGACACCCAAATCCTAGAAAAAAACGATGTCGGTCTCCTACCCCCTCCCGCCGCGCCCCTACCCGATCGACAAACTCTCTTGAGGCCACCCAAATTTACCAAGTTAAAAGAGCGTTGTCGTCGAGGCCACCCCGAACTCTTGAATCGTTGTTGAGGCCACCCCAAACCCTAGAGAAGCGTCGAGGCCAGGCCACTAATATGATTCCTTATTGTGCTTAGCTAGCTAGTTCTACGTTTGCCACTAATATATCCATCTGTCATGTTTGAATAATAATTGCCATGTTGTAAATTTTACAGAAACTATGGATTCTCACCCCCGAGACGAAGCAAAAGAAGCGGTGTTGGGGGAGATAATCGCACACGGAAGTGATGCCGTCTTGTCGTTTCTCAACAACACATGCACCGATGGTCTGGAAAGACAGGATGAACAAGCAGGCTACGACGATGATCAAACAATGGAGGAGGAAGGACACCGTGATGACGGCTCCGGTGACCGAACGGAGTCCGGCCAGGTATATATATATTAATTAATTAAGCATGTGCTGACTATAGCTAATTGATGCATTAATTGTTTTGGTATGTACACATATTAACTCTCTTCTTTTTCTTATTTTCTAGCCCTCCGGATCGGGCAACACTTCGGTAACGAGACAAGGCCCGAAGAGAAAGTTGCGCGCGGATGAAAGGTACACGATCATCGAAATTGATCGCACTGGCCAACCAATTGAACCCCTCCGGACCAAGCAAAAGTTTAATGCTCAGTGTGGGGTTCTAGTTAGGGACATGATCCCGATCAGCATCGAGCAATGGTTGAAGCCTAAGGACAAACACTCTCAGGTGTCTTATGTCAGCGATAGGCAGAAAGCTGATCTTTGGACCGCGCTGCAGGAAAATTTCACCTTCCCGCCAGAGGAGGATCCGGAGAATCCAGTTAAAAAGCCAATGATCAAGGCTTATGCTCTTAAGAAGATGGCTGGGCTATTCAGGAGGTGGAAGAATGAGCTGAAATCATCGTTTGTCGACCAAGACAAGACTCCAGAATTCATCGGCCGATTTGAGAAGATCAAAGATCAGTGGCCTGCATTTGTCACCAAAAAGAAATCTGAGAGAGCAGTGAAGATGTCAGCGACAAACAAGAAAAATGCTGCAAAGAAGAAGCATCACCATCGCACGGGGTCAGGTGGCTACCTGAAAGCCCGGCCGTTGTGGGACAAGGCTGAGAATGACCTCATTGAAAAAGGGATCGAACCAGAGACGCGACGCTGGCCAGACCGTTGCAGGACTTGGTTCTTCGGGGTTGGGGGAAAATTGGACCCTGTAACAGGGAAGTGCGTTTGGACCAACGAGCAGCTGAACACACCCATCGAGAAGCTTCAGGAGTATATCGAAACAGCGCAGCAAGGGACGTTCGTTCCGGACAGAGAGAACGACGAGCTCACAGAGGCCCTCGGGAATCCTGAGCACCCCGGACGGACACGAGGTACGCCAGGCTCCCTTTCGTGGAAGGCTGGACTTCCCGACGCAGGCGGTTACAAACGCCGGGAGAGGAAGAAGAAAAAGGAGTTGACCCAACTACAGGCGCTGCACGCAAGGGTACAAGCGCTAGAGGAACGAGACGCAGTTCTCAGCACGCGACCTGCCGAAGCTACCCCGCCATCTCAGCGGAGAAGCAGCGTGGCTTCCACGGAGCTGCTTCAGGAGCCTGTCTTCACGGCTCCTGCTAGCTACCCCGTGGATGCTATCACGGAGTCTTAGCATTGCCACCTTATGACGCAGTGGATGAATTTGAAGTCAAGGCGGTTGTTGGCTCTATTGCTCCTCCTGAACCTGGCGCAACTTTTCACTGCCGGCCGATTCCAGAAGGATATGCTAGGGTGATGGTGGATGAAATCACAGAAGGATTTGAGGACCTCGCGCTTGACCACCCTACGGGTGATGGGGAGACTCGACTGGGTTCTTGTCTGAAGACTCCATGCCTATGGCGGAAGGAGCTCATCAACCTTCCGAACTGGACGCCTCCGCCTCCTCCTCCTCCTCCGGCGAGTCAGGGCACTCCGCCTCCTCCTCCGCCTCCTCCTCCGGTGAGTGATCAGGGCACTCAGCCTCCTTCTCCGGCGCGTGGTGGCACTCCGCCTCCTACTCCTCCTGCGCTGGCGCGCCCGAGCAGCCAGCCTCCTCCTTCTCCGCCTCGCCGGCAAGGGCGGAAGAGACCCGCCGCCGCCCCGGCTGCTCCGGCGCGTCGTAGTCCTTCTCCTCCGCCTAATAAGCAAGCACGAAAGAAGACAGCCGCAGCCGCTCCGTCTGCTCCGGCGTCTAGCAGTACAGCTAGAGGCGGGAGGCAATACAGATATGGTCCTTCTCTGAAGACTCCGCTGAAGTTACCATACGAGAGGACCGTGGAGGAAAACGCGAATATCGTGCGAGCCAAAGTGACAAACTTCTTTGAAGGGGTGAAAGCAAAGAAACATCCACCTCCGGAGGAGAAGATAGATCCGGTGAAAGCGAAGCGCACTCTGGCTGCCCTGAAGAAACCACCAAAGTCTCCGCCGAAATCCAACTATGACCGCATTATTGAAAAGTCATTTCTCGAAGAGAAGCGGTCGGGAAGTACTATCAGTGATCAAAGGTTAGCAGAACGACGAGCTGGGAAACAAATTGCCCAGCTCGGCGAACAAGCGGACCAATCGTGCCCCCCGCTCAAGGTGTCTAGCGACATCGTCGCTAATGATCCGAGGATGGTGCCCGGTTATAGCAATCTTGGAGATTACCTACCCGACGATGTACATTATGATTTCTTGGAGGTGGACGAACACAGATACGAGTACGGGAAGCCTCTCGTCAAAGATGAAAAATATCTAACAACGATGATGCGAAGATTCCATGATTGGTACATAAAAACCTGCAGAGAGTCTGGGGGGACAAATACTTTGACGCTGTTCGTTAAAGAGGAGCATGGCCTCGTTGGAATTGATCTGTTGCATGTTTCATTTGAGGAGTTCTTCCAGTTTTTCAATCAAATGGCCCTCGATAAATTAACGGTCACTTGCTACTGTCTGTAAGTAGTACTATTTCTGCCATTAAGTCTCTATATATAGGTCAACTCTTTCATTGCATGTATTTTTAATTATCCTCACTATATTGTGCAGATTGAAGATTGCCGAATTGAAGAAAAGACAAATCGGTGATATTGGGTTCATTAACACAAATCTCATAGATGCAAATGAGGTTAAATTTCATGCCGAAGATACCGAGGCCAACTTTCTACGATCGTTGGTAATAAACGAAAACAAAGATATAATACTCTTTCCTTACAACTTCAAGTGAGTGTTACTGTCTTGTGCATATTCAGTTTCCCTTATTAGTCTAGGTTATAGTAATGTAATTGATGAGTTATGCATGCGTGCGTAGCTTCCACTATATTCTCCTAGAGATTAAGCTTGAGCGGGGACTAGTAACCGTCTTAGACTTGAGACGAAAAGATCCTAAGGAGTATGCGGAGATGACTGAAATGCTCGAGAAGTAAGTTAAATCAATCATTATCGCACCATATCAGCAACTTTGTTCATTTCCTGATAACAAGTAATTGTTTTCTTTGTCTAGCAGGGTTTGGAGAAAATTCACCAAAAAAGCTCCGGGACTGCCGAAGAAGCTGCAATTTGGACACCCGAAAGTAAGTACTACTAGCATGTTCCGCGCATCTCCTAGTGATTCAAGCGCTAGTTTCATCAATACCATTTATAGCATGCTTGTTTATCAGTTTGATTAATTGACCTCTATTTCTTGTAAAGTGGTTGTGGCAGGAAGCCGGGAATAATTACTATGGATACTACGTTTGCGAGTCCATCCGCCACACGACCTGTGAGCGAGGCTACTCTGACAAACAATATGAAGTGCATAAGCAATAATATTCACAATTTTATTTTATTACCATCATTTGTGTTGAGTTTCATTTATTCATATATATATATATATATATATATATATATATATATATGTATTGACCCCCTTCTTCAAATTAGATCTTTCGGATGCGGGATGAACTCCTACCACCAGATCGTATGCGAGCAATTCAAGAGGAATTGGCGGCATTCTTCCTTGACCACGTGATCGATGAAGACGGAGAATACCATGTGGACGCTGAGTTCATATATAATTAGGAGATTATATTGTAAGCGATAATTATATTGTATATATGTAGCCAGTAGCGTCGGATAGATATACGAGAACTTGTTGTTCGATCAATCTCTCGGAGAAGGAGAGGTGGTCGATATCACTTCTCTCTGTATGCATATGTTCATGATGATTTTCTGTTTCCTTCATTTGCTTACTAGCTAGCGTGTCGAGCAAGCGCGCCAGATAAAAACTTCTAGAATACAGAGCCACTTGTGGTGCTCAAGGAGATAGGCTACATCCGTTTTGCAGTAGGCGAGATATCCCCAATGCTATGTATTGCTCATTGTGAGCATAAAGCTAATTGCCTGAATTGCGTTGGAAGATGGTCAGGCCCATTAGTACCTGGAGCGAAGCGAGCGCCGAACCGCTGGGAGAGGTGATGACCGGCTTTAGCAACCACCTGGAAGGTTCCTGTCCGCATTTGGAAGGCTACACAACCTTTTTCCTTTTAGTGCTTTTTCGGATTTTTTTTATTTTCTTCTTTTCTTCCTTGTTTTTATTTCTTTTCTTCATATTATTTTAAATTCTATAATTTCAAAAAATTTCAAATTTTCGATAACTATCCTAAATTTTATAAATTGTTTGGTTTTCCAACAGATATTGACGATTCCATTAATTGCTCATATTTTGTAAAAAAAATGTTCAGAATTTTTAAGAAAACTATTAAATATTTCAAAATCGAATTTTCAAACATTGTTCACAATGTTTAATATAATGTTTGTAAAGGTTAATTGTTTTCACATTTTCAAATATTTTTGCACTTTCCAAATTTTGTTTGGAATTCATGATTTTATTTGAATTCACAAACAATTTTTCACATCCATGAGCATTTTTTGAATACGCAAAATTTTTGAATCCATGAACATATTTTGAAAATTCACGAAGTTTTTTTTGAATTCGTTAAAAAATTGAATCTGCAATCATTTTTGAATTCCCAAACATTTTTTAATTTTTAAATATTTTTTCCAAATTCCTGAGCAAATTTTAAATTTACGAAAATTTTATCAGTTTCATCCTTTTCTGGAATTCGTGAAGCTTTTTTGAATTTATGAACATTTTTTTTAATTCACAAATTTTTTGTCTTATTATTATTATTTTACTTAAAATTAAACAGAACAAAATATGAAAAGGAGAGAAAGCAAAAAAAAACTGACGTACACCCTCTCCGCTAACTCTGCTCGTGCTCGTTGGTCTAGGCCCAGCTGGCGCATACAACGTGAACTGTAGTGATCCCTACAAGCGATATGTTGGACCTTACAAGCCGTCCGCAGTTGGCAAATAGGGGGGCTTTAGCCATAGCGCTATTAGGTGGGCCGGCCCGTTTGTGCCAGCACATGCTGCGCATCGTTCATTGCTTCGGTTTGTACATTGACCGAGCCAGCGACTGCGCTAAGTCGAAACCTGTTAGAATGGCCGACCCACTTGCGGCGCTGAAGGCGACGTGCTATATCCGTTCTGTAGTAGGAGAGATATGCAAATGCTATGCATCACTCATTCTGAGCATTAAGCTAATAGTCTACAAGCATTGGAAGATGGGTTGACCTGTTAGTAACGTCAACGAAGCGAGCGCTGAACCGTTGGGAGAGGCGACGATCGGTTTTAGCAACCTTCTCGAGGGTTCCTGGCCACATTTGGGTAGCTTCTAGTAGGTTCGTCCCCCAAAACCCCTAAACCACCCTCTTTCAAAAAAAACAAAAACCTCAGCTCCTGCAAGCTGCTGACGCGTGGATGCCTATTGGTCCTGGTTTGTGCCACCAACCGGGACCAAAGGGCCTCCTGCCTGGGCTCGCCGCACGGGCCATGTGGAGGCCCATCTGTCCCGTTCATGTAAGAACCGGGACTAAATGCCCAGGGCATTAGTAATGACACTTTAGTCCCGGTTCAACAACCGGGACAAAAGGCCCTTATGAACCCGGACAAATGGCCCTTTTTCTACTATTGAAGTACACTTCGGGAATATATCAATTGAATATGTAAAGAGCATGGAACTTCATTCACTATTGTAATATACCATATACTCCACCTGGATGGAGGAATTGAATTTGGTATATATAGTCCCTCGTTGTTTGGAAGAAGCATTACACGGTGTCATTTCTTTATGTCATTCTTCAAGTGCAGTCACTCCTTATGGTTTGTAGACTAGAAGGAAATTCTCAATTACTACAAAGCACACACCAGGAATTTGTTAACTGTTACTCTAAGTGGATCAAGGGTGTGTTTTTGATCTGGAAAAGGAAAAATGGTGGAAAGTGGGAGCACAATATTTTTATGGAAGATGGTGGAATTATTGGCAATCATACTAGAATATATTCTTGACCCCCAAAGGAAATTACAAGTGAAACTCCTGACACTAACATGCTTAGGATAAGTGGGAGGAAATAACATGGAATATCATGCCTAGATTTTTGTGTGTTGTTTGGGGCAAGCCACTCTAAACTTTTAGAGGAATAACTAAGTCTCTTAAGAAGGTTTAAATATTCCTTGAACGCAAGGTATGGGTGGAAGAAATCCGGGGAGGAATAAACTCAATGAGGAATAATAAAGTTTGGGAATTTATTATCTCACCAAACAACCGCAAGCCCATTGTTCATAAGTTTTTTTTCTTTTAGTTTTACAAGGAATGTGGTTCAATGGAATATTATAATGCCACTCTTGTTATTCAATTCTTTACACAATGGAATTATTTTTTTGTGGAAACTCTTTCTCCGGAATTTAGGGGAAGAGGGAATAAAGACATGGTTTGCTAATTCAGTATATTAAAGATGGTCTTATAACAAGCTTCACATCAATGGAATAGCAAGTCACATGGTTTTCTAGAGGAAGCAAAACGGCCATCTACAAACATAAGTGTAAACTATTTTGGATCACTATTATATATGTTAATGA
Source organism: Triticum aestivum (assembly GCF_018294505.1). Lineage (NCBI taxonomy): Eukaryota > Viridiplantae > Streptophyta > Magnoliopsida > Poales > Poaceae > Triticum > Triticum aestivum. The sequence continues at coordinate 59,830,117 of NC_057808.1, read as the reverse complement.
TATTATTATTTTTGTTTGCAATGATGATGTTACATTGATGGAATTGAAAGCTTGGTTATCTTATAACTTTGAAATGAAAGGCTTGTTTGAGATTTCCAATTTTTGGGAGTGAAAATACATAGGAAGTGTAGTGATACATTTTTCTATGGAAAATTGCAAACCTGTTAAAGTACCTTATAAGGGGAATTATACTAAGTGAGGAATTATGTTAGAACTCATGAGGAAAAAGGGAATACTAAATGGTATTGGAATTTGTATTAATTTTTGTTATACTACAACCTTAGCTACTGGAATATATTGGTGCATTCGAGAAATGTAAGGAATTATGTGTGGCTAAGGGAATCTCACACATCATATGAGATCGTGGAATGTGCATCACAACCTGTCAACTATTCTGGAGTGTTTTGGTTAAAAGTAAACACATTGAGGAAGTTACCATTGTATACACAGGGTGTGGAGTGATTAAACACAAGGTACGTATATTTCATTTATTATTATATAATAATACTAATATGGTGCAGGTTCACTGACTATAGTCAGGAATTCTTTTCAAAACATGTTTACACATGGAACTTCATGCATTGATTAATATGTTTCAGCCAAGTGGGAGATGTTGGATATTTATGTGGCTTTCAACATTTATTCAACAGGATTATTATTTATTTAAATCAACTTGGAATTATTTATATTATTAATGTTTGTGACGGGGAATAACTGATGCGGAATTTCACTTGAGGAAGTAATACTCGAGGTGCCGAGGATGACTGTGATGGAATACAATAGAGGAATTAATACGGATCAACTTTGCTGGAATTTTATATGTACGTACGTATTTTCTCCGGGACATCACATGGTGGAAGAGCTGGGTTTGTTTTGCAGGATCGGCTCTGCACGCTGTTGACCCACATGATTAAGATTGGAAGTTGAGCACACATGTACAATCTAATCATGGCACATGACTCATACATGTGTGCTAGGGACTAGTATATTTAGACTTGGAAAACTGACATGTTTTATCGTGGTTGGACATTGCTCAGGAGTCAGACGGATCTTTCCGAAAACAAGTGAAATAATAAAACACCTGGACATGGAGTCTATAAATAGGTCCCTACCCTCTAACCTCATTACGCATTGTGAGCGGCACCATGGATAAGGCAGAGGAATTAGTGGGTAGACCCTATAGTCCACAATTTCCAACAGGACGATGACGGGCATCTGTCCGCAGGCAATCTCGAGGAGGAGGACGCCGAAACTGTACAGGTCAGACGCCACGCTGGCCTGGCCTGTGACCATGCACTCGGGGTCCATGTACCCCATGCCCATGGTACCGGCGACGACCGTCGTTGTGTGCGAGCCTCGGCCGTGATCGACAAGCCTGGCGAGCCCAAAGTCGCCGAGCTTGGCGGCGAGGGAGGTGTACAGCATCACGTTGCTTGGCTTGATGTCCCTTGCAACTCGGGTTAGGAGGGTATTGTTGGGACAGTTGCATGTTTATAACTAGATAGACATACAACCGAATGCATGTAACCCAAGTGTAACTACATGGACAGATTTTTCATCAATAGACATGCAACTGCAAGCGCTATAACTCAACTTCAACTGCACTGGCACAAAGTAACTACACATGACACACATGTCATGCAATTGCAAGGGAACAACAAGGCTGCAACTAGGGTGAAGTTGCAACTTTTTGTCCTTTTCTCGCGTGACATGAGAAAGAAGATTCTAAGACGATCCATGTATGAGGGAAATGTCTTATTTCTCTACTGTCACCGCCAACCAGTTGCATGTCCACCCATGACACACGACACACATACTACGTAATTAGAGGGGCCACAACGCGATTGCGCATGGCGATTTTTTTTAAATACGCAGTGAATTCTTTTAAACACGCGTTGAATTGTTTTTACATCGAAATGTTTTTTCCCGAATACAAGTTGAATATTTTTTGCAAATACATCTTGAACAATTTTTAAATACATTTTAAACGTCTTTTTATACATAATGAATATTTTTCACAACATTATACTCCCTCTGTTCCTAAATATAAGTCCATTTAGGGATTGCACTACAGACTAGATACAGAGCAAAATGGGTGAATCTATACGCTAGAATCCGTATATATGCATCTGTATGTAATCTATATTAAAATCTCTAAAAGGACTTATATTTAGAAACACAGGGAGTAGTACATTTTTCAGATACACAATACTTTTCTACTACATGATATGATATTTTTAGATATGCATGAACACTTTTTGTGAAAGACTACAACAAATTAAAACATTTTCTTTCATGTTTTATTTCTAAGGAACATGAAAAATAAATAAAAGAACTTGAATAGGAAATATAAATGAAAAAGGAAATGAATATTTTAGTAATCAACCCACGCTTGAATAAATAACGTTTGCGTGTCTTTTTTTTCGTCTGTTCATTTTAGTCTTTCCCGATGCGTAAAACTCCCCTCTCGACGTGGACTCTTAGTTGTAGTTCAACTCTTTGTCCCACGCCTCCTCGAATTTCTCTCATAAATATCGGTTTAATACACATCTCCGAGGCACGGATCGCCGGCTGCAATAGCGACCGGCTCCCCATCTACGAGCCCGGCCTTGCCGCGGCCGCAAGCTTTTCTTCAGCACCGACGTCGGCGAGGCGGACTTCATCTCCGTCTCCGTCAACACCCTCCACCAAGAGGCCGCGGCCTCGGCACCGGCAAGGCCGCCGATCTCACCTACTGCGTGAGCGCCGCACGCATGATCGTCGACATCTCCCGCTCCAACAAAATCATTGTCAAGAAGTTCACCGTGCCCGTCAAGACCGCCAAGGCCATCGAGAAGATCCTTGCCCACAACGGCCGTGGCGTCCTGAACCAAATTCTGTCCAACCCGGAGTTCCTCGATGAGGGCACCACCGCGTAGGACCTACTCGCGCTCCACCACGTCCTCATCGGCGGCCGCGAGACGCCCGACGGGGCAGGCCGCTGTGAAGGTCCTCAAGGACGTCTACGCGCACAGGGTCCCCGAGGTCGGCCGAGCTGGCCGAGCTGTTCAAGCTCGCCGCCAACGCCTTCCTCGCGCAGAGCATCTCCTCGGTGACGAACATCTCCACATTGTGCGAGGCCACCAGCGCCGACATCACCGAGGTGGCCTACTCCATCGGAAGGACTCGTGCGTCGGCCCGCGCTTCTTGCCTTCCTCTCGGTTTGCGTCGGATTCAGCGGCTCGTGCTTCCCAAAGGACATCCTCAACCTCGTCTACATCTGCGAGTGCTACGGCCTCCCTGAGGTGGCGGACTACTGGAGGCTGGTCATCGTCATCAACGACTGCCAGAAGAGCGGCTTCGTCAACCACGTCATCTCCTCCATGTTCAACACCGTCGCCGTGAAGAAGGTGGCCATGCTGGGGTTCGCCTTCAAGAAGGATACCGGTGACACCCGCGAGACACCGGCCATCGACATGTGCGGGGGTCTGCTCAGCGGCAAGGCCGTCGTCAACATGTACGACCCGCAGGTGACGGAGGAGCAGGTGCGGCGCGACCTCGCCATGAACAAGTTTGACTCGGACCACCCGTGCCACCTACTGCCGGTGGGCGAGCCTACCGGCCAGCCAGCCACCGTCACGTCGGACGCGTACGAGGCCGTCCGCGATGCGCACGCTGTCTGCATCCTGACCAAGTGGGAGGCGTTCAGGAGCCTCGACTGCAGGCGCATGTACAAAGAAGCTGGCTTTCGTCTTTGCCGTCGCAACATTGTCGAACCAGCCGGAGAGGCTCCGGGATATGGGATTGATCGTCTATGCAACTGGCAAGCCGCTTGACTAGTGCCCAGTGGCTCAAGGACATGCCAGCCGTCGCCTGAGGCGATGCACACTAATAGCCGCGTGTCTGACGAGCGTTCTTCTTACTAATTAATAACAACAGAAACCATCGTTAAATTTTAAGAGAATTCTTATGTTATAAAAACCGAAAATCTCACAGATAAGAGGACTTATCTATAGAAATTTTCTGTCTCCCCCCTCAAGCAGACAAGACAGAAGCATCCAAAGAAGTTGGTACGGAGGAGAGGGCCAAAGCAAAAGCAGAGGGCAGATCAACGAGGTAGTACTTGCACTAATATGTTTCATCATTAGTAGAAAAAGGGTCTTTAGTCCCGGTTCTGGAGCCCCTTTAGTCCCGGTTGGTAACACGAACCGGTACTAAAGAAAATTTTATGATTATTTTTTGGAAAAAAATTTGAATTTTTTTTTGAATTTTTTTTTATTTTCAAATTTCTGAATTTTTTTAACCTCTAATCTCTAGATCACCCCTCATCACTGCTCAATTTAACCTCTAATCTCTAATCACCCCTCATCATACTTCCAGGACGGTCACCCATCCTATCACTACTCCAGCCTGAGCACGCTTAACTTCCGGGTTCTATTCTCCATTGTTTCCAAGTCTGCACTTGTTGTTTTCCTAACAACAGTAAGATGTCAATCGTATTAACCCTCAGGAATTTAGCTTGAGCATGAAGTCACACATTTCACTGTTTGAGTTTGAAACTATTGTTCTAAAAAACAATAATTATTTAGTAACACTAATATTTCTTGAATAAGTAGTTTGACCATAGTTTGAGCACAGTTTGACCAGATTTGACCAAAATTCAAAAAAACTGAAATAATTATTTCGTAACACTAATATTTCTTGAATAATTAGTTTGACCATTGTTTGACCACAGTTTGACCACAATTTGACCAGATTTGACCAAAATTCAAAAAAACTGAAATAATTATTTAGTAACACTAATATTCTTGAATAATTATTTAGTAACACTAATACTTTTTGAATAAGTAGTTTGACCATAGTTTGACCAGATTTAACAAAAATTCAAAAAAAATGAGATTTGAGCATAACTTTTTTTCCTTTTAGAATTTGAGGATTCTAAAAATTTGCAAACAAGCCATAGGCTGTCAAAATCGGATGCGGATTTTCGTGCTGAACATTTGGATATATTATACTTTTTTTCTGACATCGTATGCAAAAGTTATAGCCGTTTTACATTTTCCCTACACTTTTTGCAAAATATGTCCAAATTTAAGTTTTTAAATTTTCCTAACTAGTACATGTAGTAACATAACTACATCTGGAAGGATTTTAATTTTTGAAGTTTTTATCATTTTCTTTTGCTTTGTACAAAACTGAAAAGGCGATCCGGGGGGGTGGGGGGTAGAGTTTGAAAATGGGACCTTTAGTACCGGTTCGTGCCACGAACCGGTACTAATGCCTCAAACCCCATTAGTATCGGTTGGTGGCTCGAACCGGGACTAAAGGTCTAATCTTTAGTACTGGTTGGTGCCACGAACCGAAACTAATGGGCATCGCACCCTTTAGTCCCGGTTCGTGGCACCAACCGGGACTAAAGGTCCCATTTAAACCGGGACTAATGCCTGTACGGTGCCCTAGCCGCTCGAACCGGGACTAATGCTCACATTAGTCCCGGTTCGTAATGCATCCGGGATTAATAATGCTCTTTTCTAGCCGAACCAAAGCCCTGTTTTCTACTAGTGCATGGGAGCTTAGTGCATCCTTATTCTATTAGTTAAATTTTATATTTGTATAGCTATGTTTCGTGAGAGAGGACATGATTTTACTTCCTATTCTCTGCTGGAATAGTTCCAAATTACAAGGATACAAGTGTTCTAAAGTTAACTAAGTGAAACACTGAACATGTTAGTTTGATGACCTCCGACTAGCACTTATATGCATGTTCTTCTCTCTTCGGGTTGTGTGACATGGTTTGCTGATTTGTAAAGAATATATATATGTTTTAGCATTTTTTATGATGTTTTGTTCAAGCAAAGAAGAAATGTAACTAGGCTAGAATTTTTGGAAGACAATATCTATATAATATGTCTTGCTGTAAATTAATTACTATATTTCTGGCTTTTCACTGCGAGAGCTAGCTGACCTGAAACTGTTAAATGAGATGCGTTTAATTTCAGTTATCAATTTGTAAAGTTGGACCCCTTGACCCTGCGATTTTGTATATGTTGTGCCACATATCTTGTTGAAGATTTACCGTCTTCATTTCACTAAATCAGTTTTTCTTCTCTCCTACGGATGCTCCATGTCATAAGTAGTTTGCGAGTCATTTTGCTATTCTTGCAGATCTGTGCAATAATGTAGCTGCAACTGTTCTAACATATATTTCCTCCGTCCCAAAATAAGTGTGTAAACCTTAGTACAACTTTGTAATAAAGTTAGTACATAGTTGAGGCACTTATTTTTAAGACGGAGGGAGTACTACTAATCTGTTATAGCTCCTCTCAAGTAAGGCACTTCTTGAGTTAATCGTCGACGATCAATATTGAGCATTCAACATTCTAATTATCATTTTGGCAGCTCTATGCACTTCCTAAATTAGTGGTCGACGATCAACATTGAGCAATCTACATTCTAATTGAGCCATATAATGTACTATATTTCTTTATCCTGATGCCACCAAGTAATCTGCTATGCAACTTCTTTATCATGGTTTCTTTGAAAATGACTACCCATAAAAAATAATACAATGTTTCTGTTTTTATTTATTCAGATAGGACGTCAATCTCTTTGGGGCTCACATGACCTATTTGGAGCATAGTTTCATGTCCCTTCAACGCATTCTTGCATCTAAATTATTTGGTTGACATGAAGTGCGTACATACTAAAAGAATAAGTTACCTCCTTTTAGTGTCGGATATTCTCGAGCTTTATTTATCTTGACTGTGATAAATATATATTCACTCAATACAAAAATAATAGTCTTGAAGATTTCTAGCTCACGCAGTTAAGTGGGTTGATGACTAGCTCAACTGCTCTATTATTGCCACGGCTTTTAACCATGCCATCGGCCTCCCCAGCTCCTCATTATCAATGGTGATCTCTGAACTCTGATTTCCAGGTACTCCCCCCTTGATGCTGGCCTCCCATAAAAGCACTTAACACTACCACGGAGCCGGTTCTGCATCTCACCGTTTTCTCCCGTTGCAACGCACGGGCAATTTTCCTAGTTTCTATTTATGCAAAGTATGAGAGAGATAGAGATGGACAAAAGGAATCCATTAACAAGGGTGTCGAGGCAATGTCGTTGGAAGGAATCAAAAATTCACCGAGTTTTATTTAATAATAATAATACACACACAAACACACACAATCAGAACTAAATTTAAAGGCACGTGGCAACGCACGGGCATTCTACTAGTACAAACGTTAAGCTTTAAATTACAAGTCAGGGCCACGAGGACCCGAATACACAAGTCAGCGAAAGCAACAACATCTGAGTACAGACATAAATAGACAAGCTTGCCTTAAAAAGGCGGAGCAAAATAACAACAACTAGATCAAAAAGGCGCCGACCCATAGAAACACAACGCAAACAGAAAAAACGGTGGCACATGCCCTAGGGCGCGACGGGAAAACGGTCCGACAAGGGAAGGGACACAACGCGTGACAGGAAAACGGAACAAGACACAGCGAGGAGCGGGATCGAAGTTTTTGCGTGAATTTTTCAGCAACTAGATCATGTGGTGGACAATGTAGATGTGACATAGCTAATTCGTATTTAGATAAGTATTAGCAAATCCGTTTTTTTTATTTGCAAAAAAAATATGTTTTCTTTTTCTTTTTGTGGCCGGGGTAGCCTTGTCACGTCATGACCGACTGAACCACTGGATCGCGCGCGCGTTCGGACTAGGAGAAAAACGAATCAATGCCGAACTGCGCCCTGGACAGGAAATTTCTGTCTATATATACACGCACGCGCGCTGTGACCCCCGTACCTATACGTGCAAAGCTAGAATCTAGCTCGCGCGCACCGGAAATCTAGTCTAGCTAGAACAACACACTAGTTCAGGCCAGCCATGGAGCCGGAGATCTCAGCAGGGAGAAGCCCCCCACCCCCCACCCATCGAGACCCGCCGGCCGAGCAGGGGAGGCCGAGGCCGCGCCCACAGGAACAGATCCACGAAGAATCCATGCCCGCGCCGCCGCCCTGGATTCAGCCCCGCGCGCAGCCGCCACCGCCTGCCGAGGCTCGCCGCCGCGTGCCCCGCGCCCCGCCACCGCTCGCCGAGGCCTGCCACCTCGCACCACCGCGAGCGCCGCCGGACACCGCCGCCTGCCGCCTAGATCCGCCGCCCGCGAAGGAAGGGGAGTCAGGAGAGGGAGTCCCCCCGGCGCCGCCGTCTGCCACGCGGGTTTCACCCGGCGGCGGCGCGAGGAGGGGAGAAGGAGAGGGCGGCGGCGGTACCTAGGGTTGGAGGCCCCCGAGTCGCCCAGGGCGGGGGCGACGCGAGGGGGGGGGGGAAGGGGGGCGGGGGAACGTGAAAGATAAAATGACAGTAGTCACATACTAGTTTAGGCCAGCCATGGAGCCGGAGAGCACCGTACTGGAGTAGTGGTTCGGTGTCCGCGAGCGAGCAGGATTCGCCGGCTTCCGCGGCAGCAGCCGGCCGAGCCTGCTCATCGTCGACCGCTCCGGCGTCTACTCCACGGTGAAGCACCGCTACATCCGCAAGACGCGCCACCATAGCTACCGCGGTCGCCGATCTCCCTCCGCTCATCAAGCCCTACCGCTCCCTGCGCAAGCTCGGGCTAAACGAGTGGCCGGAACACGACAAGCATGTCAGGAAAGAGATCGTGCGGTGGAAGCACATGCTCATGGACGCATACTGGGACGCCGCGCCGGACAAGCTTAGGGAGAGCGCCACGGAGCGGTATCTAAGGGCGCGATACAAGCACGGGATGGTCTACCCTTTCCTGTGTTAGAGTAGTCATTATGGTATACGACTTCTAGTTCAAGTTAGTTTTGTACCCCTACCCTAAGTCGGTTTGTACCCTCTTATATACTCTTGTATGCCGCACCAAATCATCAATAAGCAACAGTTTTATTCAGCTTTCATGGTATCAGATACCGGTCCCAGGGTTTAGGGTATGGCTCCGCCAACGCCACTGCCGCCGCCGCCCGGCTACTTCGAGCGCCCGGCCGCACTCATCGCCAAGGCTGCCAACGCCGCGGCCGCTTCTCTCTCTCGGCCCTCACCATAGCTCCACAAAACTACCCTGCACCCATCCTCGCCGCACCAATATCTCTTGCTGACACAATCTCCGACGTCAGCCCCTACATCCCCATAGGTCTTGATCTCGCCGCCCACAACTACTACCATTGGAGACATCTCTTCGATCTCCACCTCGGCCGCTGCAACCTGCGCTCGCATGTCGCCGCCAACTGTCTTTCCCGCCCCGACAATCCGCAATGGTTGAAAGACGATCTCGCGATCGTCCAGTGGTTCTACACCCGCATCACCACCGAGATCTTCAACATGCTCGATCACGACGGCGCCACCGCTGCCAACATCTGGCACTCCCTCCGTCAGCTCTTCCAAAGCAACACCGACGCTCGGAAAAACGCTCTCCACACCGAGCTTCGCAATATGGTGCAAGGAGACGCCCCGGTGAACCTGTTCTGCCAGCGCGTTAAGACCATTGGTGATGAGCTCCGCGAACTCGGCGATACAGTTAGCGACTCACAGCTAATCAATATCGTCGTCGTCGGCCTCAGCGAAGACTTTGACAAGCAAGCCTCGTTCATACCGATGATACGGCCCCCTCCTACCTTCGCTGAAGTTCGTTCCTTGCTACAACTCGCGGCGGAAACACAAGCTCGCAAGGACTCTCGCCCCAAGGTCTTTCATGCTGCGGCTCGTCCTCCTCTGTCGTCTACACCAGCGCCGCCTTCCATGCCGGCTCCTGCCGCCGGGCCGTCCGCATCGTCATCTGTTCAACCGCCCCCAGGCTGGCGTCCTAGTCCGAACTACCGCGGCAAAAACCCTATCTACAGGCCGCCGTCGACTCGTTCGGTTCCGCCTACGACATCACCAGCACCCAGTCCTGCACCACCCACCAGTGCTCCATATGCGGTTGCATGGCGGCCTCCTCATGATCCTTGGACGGGGCTTGTTCAAGCATGGCCCATGCCCTGGTCCGCTCCGTCCACCCTCGGTGCTCCGCCGGCATACTCAGGTGCCTGGCAACCCGGCCTTCGGCCGCCTACTGGTGCTCCCGGGGTTCTTAACCCCCGACAGCCGGCCAATGCCTATCACGCCGCCCCGACGTATGCTCCTTATGGTCATTACACCACTGACGGCGGCGCCTACTACACACCTCAGCCGGCCCTGCTCCCGACGCCACCCCCACCACAGCCGGCCAATGCCTACTACACTCCCCAGCCGGCCCTACTGCCTTCACCATCGTATCCGCCGGCACTGCTTCCGACGCCACCCTCACCTGCGACGCCGAGCTGGGATCAAGCTGCCTTTCTCCAGGCCATGAATAACTTTGCTGCACAAGGAAACTCAGGTACGGATTAGATCTTTGATTCAGGGGCCTCTAGTCATATGTCTGCATCTAGTAATTGGTTATCTTCTTGCACTAAATCTCCTTTCCCTTCCATTATCCTTGGAGATGGATCATCTATTCCTATATATTGTGTTGGTCAGGCTCAACTTCCCTCTTCCACCAAACCTCTTTTACTTCGCGATGTTCTAGTTGCACCCGCCCTCATTAAAAATCTTATCTCTGTTCGCCAATTTACTTGCGACAATCTAGTTTCGGCTGAATTTGACCCTTTTGGTTTATCTGTGAAGGATTACCTGACCAAGGCCGAGATCGCTCGCTTCAATAGCTCCGGTGATCTTTATTCTCTTAATGGAGTTCCTGCCGCCACCCCTCCAACATCCATGCTGGCCTCCGTCGATCTCTGGCATCGTCGCTTGGGCCATCCCAACCCCGCCGTCTTAGCTTCTATGCTTAGTGAATTTACCATACCATGTAATAGGGACTCTCATAATTCTGTGTTTTGCGAGTCTTGTCAATTAGGCAAACATGTGCGTCTTCCCTTTAGTTCCTCTAGTTCTTGTAGCACTTATCCCTTTGAATTAATACATTGTGATTTATGGACCTCTCCCATTGCAAGTGTTTCGGGTTTTAAATACTACCTTGTTATCCTAGATGATTTCACCCACTTTGTCTGGACTTTTCCTCTACGCAACAAATCCGAGGTCCATTCTCTTTTCCTTAATTTTCAACGCTATGTGTCTGTTCACTTCTTCCTCCCAATTCGCTTTATCCAATGTGACAATGGTCGCGAGTTTGATAACATTAAAAATCGTACTTTCTTCTTACAACATGGCATCCTGCTTAGGTTCTCATGTCCCTACACCTCCCCTCAAAATGGTAAAGCAGAACGCTCTCTTCGCACCCTCAATGATATAGTTCGCACTCTCCTCATTCAATCATCTATGCCTCCCAAGTTTTGGGCTGAAGCCCTACACATGGCCACCTTCCTTCTAAATATTCGACCTTCTAAAACTAAACCCAACACTACTCCCTATTATTCCCTCTTTCTTTCCCACCCCGACTACTCCGCGGTTCGTGTTTTCGGCTGTCTCTGTTTTCCCAATGCCTACGCCACTTCTGCAAATAAATTGTCACCACGCTCTATCCCATGTGCTTTTCTCGGCTTCTCTGACGAGCACAAAGGCTATCGCTGTCTCGACCTTCACACCGGACACGTTCATGTCTCTCGTCATGTCACGTTTGCTGAGCACATTTTTCCTTTCTCACAACGCACTACTACACCATCCAACACCCCTAGCTCCGCAAACACCCCCTCTCCCCGTCCTTTCCAACTATATACTCCCCTACCTGCCGAACACAACTTATCACCACCACCATTAACACCCACCATAGCCAATCCCAACCATACACTCACCCCACCCGAGACGTCCCCAACACCCCGACCCCTGCTCCCTCCCCAACACCCCGGCCCCTACTCCCACTCCACCACCCAGCCCTGCTCCCACTCCACCACCCAGCCCTACTCCTTCGTCCGACTCTTCCGCTGCGCCGGACTCACCAGTACCCACCTTACCCCCTCGTGCTATTCCTACAGCAGCCCCGATTAATGATCATCGCATGCGTACTAGGGCCAAATCAGGATTTCATCAACCCCAAGACCGCCTAAACCTTCATACCTCCGTATCTCTCACTTCTCTTCCAAAGAATTACAAAACTGCTCTACTTGATCCCAATTGGGCCGCTGCCATGCAAGAAGAATATAATGCTTTACTTCAAAACAACACCTGGCAACTTGTTCCTCGTCCTCCCAATACAAATATTGTTTCTGGCAAATGGATTTTTCGCCAAAAGTTCCACTCCGATGGGAGCCTCTCACGATATAAAGCCAGGTGGGTTTGTCGTGGCTTTTCTCAGCAACAAGGAATTGATTACGAAGAAACCTTCTCTCCTGTTGTTAAACCTAGCACCATTCGCACCGTTCTTAGTGTTGTTGTCTCCTCTTCATGGCCCATTCACCAACTTGATGTTAAAAATGCTTTCCTCCATGGTTCCCTTCAAGAAACTGTCTACTGCCAGCAACCTCTGGGTTTTGAAAATCCATCCTTTCCAACTCATGTATGTCTTCTTCAGAAATCTCTCTACGGTCTTAAACAGGCCCCACGAGCTTGGTTTCAACGCTTCTCCTCCTTCATTCAAACAATAGGCTTCACTCCATCTCTCTCCGACACCTCTCTTTTTGTGTATCATCAAACTTCTGACACTGCCTATTTACTTCTCTATGTAGATGATATCATTCTTACCGCCTCCTCTCAAAAGTTCTTAGATCATATTGTCTCTCTTCTTAGATCTGAATTTTCTATGACTGACCTAGGACTCCTTCATCATTTCTTAGGCATTGCTGTTGTTCGAGATTCCTCCAGCCTTTTTCTTTCCCAACGCCAGTATATTCTTGATCTTCTTAATCGTGCTGGTATGCTTGACTGTCAATCATCTCGCACTCCTGTCGATACTAGTTTTAAACTTTCGGCTACCGGTGAACCCTTTTCCGATCCTACTCTCTATCGTAGCCTAACAGGTGCTCTCCAATATCTCACCATTACTCGTCCTGAAATCTCTTTTGCTGTTCAACAAGCATGTCTCTATATGCATGATCCCCGGGTTCCTCACTATAATCATGTTAAACGCATTCTTCGGTATTTAAAAGGAACTCTCAATCATGGTCTCCACCTCAATAATTCTTCTCCAAACTCGCTTACCGCATACTCTGATGCAGACTGGGCTGGTTGTCCTGACACTCGAAGGTCCACTTCCGGTTTTTGTGTTTTTCTTGGTAACAATTTGATTTCTTGGTCTTCGAAAAGACAGGTTACAGTCTCACGTTCGTCGGCCGAGGCTGAGTATCGCGCTGTGGCACATGCCGTTGCAGATACAATCTGGATTCGGCAGTTACTCTCCGAGCTACACAGGCCTATTGAGCAGGCCACTATTGTCTACTGTGACAACATATCAGCAGTCTACATGACCAGCAATCCAGTTCAACACCGACGCACAAAGCATATTGAGATTGATATTCATTTTGTTCGTGAAAAGGTTGCTCTTGGTCAGGTTCGGGTGCTTCATGTTCCCTCTACGGCTTAGTTTGCTGACATTTTCACCAAGGCACTGCCTACTAAGCCGTTTCAAGATATCTGTTTCAGTCTCAACGTCGTCGAGCCTGCCGTTGATACTGCGGGGGGATGTTAGAGTAGTTATTATGGTATACGACTTCTAGTCCAAGTCAGTTTTGTACCCCTACCCCAAGTCGGTTTGTACCCTCTTATATACTCTTGTATGCCGCACCAAATCATCAATAAGCAACAGTTTTATTCAGCTTTCATCCTGGCGTTCGGGGTCGCCGTCATGGCCTGCTCCAGTCTGGAGCGACGGATAATGGTCGGGAGTTTCTGCCTCGGCATGCCGCTTCTGTGGCTGCTGGTGCTCGTCTTCTGCTTGTGTGCATGGTGCCTCGTAGCAACCACAGAGGGACTTGTCAAGGATAGATGGACCTTCTCCCGCTCGCAAATACACGCCGTCTTAGAATATGAGTTGACAAAGTGATCTACAGTATTTATATTTGCAGTTTATTTCAGTTTGTATCATCCATGTGTATACTCTATATTTGTAAGAGTTGTTGAAAATATTTCTGAATTAGACATTCTTTTGCATGCTACTATCTTCGCCCTGGTTTATTGGTTCCCTTTGTATTTTATGTCAAAATTTAACCCTAAATTTAACTAGAAAAATGTTCATGCATGTCATAAAACATTGTATCATTGATTTCGTATTTTAACGTGGTTTCCAATGATACTATTTTTTGTGACATGCATTAACATTTTTTTAATTAAATCCATGGTCAAAATTTGACACAAAATACTAAGAGGACCAATAAACCATGAGGGAGGTAGTACCGGCAAGACATCGATAACGAAAGGGGGGTATGCCCAAACATTTTATAATCCAGAAAGTCTAACTTCGATATGATGAGACCACCTTGTAATAGCGCTCCTCGCTCTTATATGACATTCCACGTGCATGGACCCTGCAATCCGAATTAATGCCAAACAAACCAATAGATTAACGTGTTCCCCAAGCCAAATCTGGATTTACCTCATACTAAGATCTATGCAACCATTGATGTTGATCATGTATAAAGATCAAGTCACAGTAATGTATATGAGCTCAATCGAACAATGCAAGAAGGATAGGTCCAGTTAATCATGTAAAGTACTCAACGAGCTTTCTGACAATCATGTAAACTGCTCCTGGAGTTCTTACAATACGCTCAATATTTACTATGTGATGTTGGCGTGCTTAATCAACTATATTGTCCTTGAAAACCGGACCCCAAACAACTCAGCAGATTCAAGAAGAGACTCGTTGGGAACCACCCCCACACAAGACTCCCTATTGGAGCCGAAGAATGACCTGCTGGAGCACATACAATGTGGATGGACATTAGAGCATCTACAGCGGGGCGCCCCAAACCAGCCTCAAATGCTCGGATGGCCTGCTCGGTCACTGGCCGGTCATGATTTTTCAACGCAGATGGCCCCCTCAAATGGGCCTCAAATGAATGGGCTGACCAGCACCCCTCATATCTAGCTCAAATATGGGACATATATGGGGGCGCCCAGGCACGCCTGCCACATTGGACTGACGATGGGGTCCCACATCGGACTGACTGACTGATGGCGGAGATGGAGGCCGAGTAGGAGGTGGAGATGCTCGCCTACATGGATGAGGTCGGGCAGGAGGAGGATGAGTCGAAGCCCTCCTACCCGCCCATCCAGCTGGCACCCAGCACCATCGTCGTGGACATCTCCGATGACGAAGGTTAGCTAGGGTAGTATGTAGGATTTCTTTTGCATGCTTTGTATGGATTTAGGGGTTGAAATATGAGAGACTCGAATGTAGAGTGGCTAATTTGAGACGTGACAGGAGGTCCGCGAGCCGGAGAGCACCGTGCTGAAGTACTGGTTCGGGGTCCGCGAGCGAGCAGGATTCGCCGGCTTTCGCGGCAGCAGCCAGTCGGGCCTGCTCATCATCTACTGCTCCGGCGTCTACTCAGCGAAGCGCCGCTACATCCGCAAGACGCGCCACCACAGCTACCGCGCGCTGGCCGTCGATCTCGCTTCGCTCGTCAAGGCCTACCTCTCCCTGCGTAAGCTCGGGCTAAACGACTAGCCAGAGCACAACGAGTGTGCCGGGAGAGAGATCGCACGGTGGAAGCACGTGCTCATAGACGACTACTGGGACGCCACGCCGGACGAGCTTAGGGCGAGCGCCGTACAAGCACGGGATGGTCTACCCTTTCCTGGCGTTTGAGGTCGCCGGCATGGCCTGCTCCAGTCTAGAGCGATGGATGCTGCTCGCGAGTTCCAACCTTAGCTCGCCGCTCCTGTGGCTGCGGATGCTGGCTTTCTACCTGGGTGCATGGTGTCTGGTAGTAATGACAGAGGGACTGGTGACCGATAGGTGGACTCTCTTCCGCTCGCAAATACACGGCGTCTTAGAATATGAGTTGGCAAATTGATCTACAATACATATATTTGTAGTTTATTTTAGTTTGTATGATCCATGTTTGTACTCTATTTGTAAGACATGGTGTATTTCTAAGTTAGACATCCTTTTTGCATGCTACCGGCAAAACATCGACAACGGAAGGAAGGCATTCCCAGACGTCTTATAATCTTGAAAATCTAACTTTGATTTGATGTGACCACCTTGTAACAGCCCTCCTCGCTCTCATAACCTTTCACACGTGTGATGCCCCGATTCAATCGTACAGTAATCATGCACGCAAATGTGTACGATCAAGATCAGGGACTCACGGGAAGATATCACAACACAACTCTACAACATAAGTAAGTCATACAAGCATCATAATACAAGCGAGGGGCCTCGAGGGCTCGAATACAAGTGCTCGATCATAGACGAGTCAGCGGAAGCAACAATATCTGAGTACAGACATAAGTTAAACAAGTTTGCCTTAAGAAGGCTAGCACAAACTGGGATACGGATCGAAAGAGGCGCAGGCCTCCTGCCTGGGATCCTCCTAAACTACTCCTGGTCGTCGTCAGCGGCCTGCACGTAGTAGTAGGCACCTCCAGTGTAGTAAGAGTCGTCGTCGACGGTGGTGTCTGGCTCCTGGGCTCCAGCATCTGGTTGCGACAACCAGGTAGAAGGGAAATGGGGAAAAGAGGGAGAAAAGCAACCGTGAGTACTCATCCAAAGTACTCACAAGCAAGGAGCTACACTACATATGCATGGGTATATGTGTAAAGGGCCATATCGGTGGACTGAACTGCAGAATGCCAGAATAAGAGGGGGATAGCTAATCCTGTCGAAGACTACGCTTCAGGCCACCTCCATCTTTCAGCATGTAGAAAAGAGTAGATGGTAAGTTCACCAAGTAGCATCGCATAGCATAATCCTACCCGGCGATCCCCTCCTCGTCGCCCTGTTAGAGAGCGATCACCGGGTTGTATCTGGCACTTGGAGGGTGTGTTTTATTAAGTATCTGGTTCTAGTTGTCATAAGGTCAAGGTACAACTCCGGGTCGTACTTTTACCGAGGGACACGGCTATTCGAATAGATAAACTTCCCTACAGGGGTGCACCACATAACCCAACACGCTCGATCCCATTTGGCCAGACACACTTTTCTAGGTCATGCCCGGCCGCGGAAGATCAACACGTCGCAACCCTACCTAGGCACAACACAGAGGTCAGCACGCCGGTCTAAATCCTATGCGCGCAGGGGTCTGGGCCCATCGCCCATTGCACACCTGCATGTTGCGTACGCGGCCGGAAGCAGACCTAGCCCCCTTAATACAAGTGCGAGCTTACGGTCCAATGCTGCGCGCGCCGCTCAGTCGCTGACGTCACGAAGGCTTCGGCTGAAACCACAACGTCGAGTGCCCATAACTGTTCCCGCGTAGTTGGTTAGTGCGTATAGACCAAATGGCCAGACTCAGATCAAATACCAAGATCTCGTTAAGCGTGTTAATTGATGTAGCCGCGGACACCGACCAGGGCCAGGCCCACCTCTCACCTAGGCGGTCTCAACCTGCCCTGTCGCTCCGCCACAAAGATCCACCCAGAGGGCCGTCGGGACAAAGGTCCTTTCAGCCCCCAATCCGTGAATCACTCGCGGGTGCTCCAAGAGCCGACCCGACTTTAGTCACCACATGTATCATGTATAAAGCATATAATATATACCCGTGATCACCTCCCGAGTGATCACGGCCCGATAGTATAGCACAACAGATGGACAAGAATGTAGGGCCACTGATGGAAAACTAGCATCCTATACTAAGCATGTAGGATTGTAGGTAAAGGTAACAACAGTAGTGGCAAAGACAGGCTATGCAGCAGAATAGGATTAACGGAAAGCAGTAACATGCTACACTACTCTAATGCAAGAGTATAGAGAAGAATAGGCGATATCTGGTGATCAAGGGGGGCTTGCCTGGTTGCTCTGGCAAGAAGAAGGGATCGTCGACGATGTAGCCGATCACAGGGGTATCGGCAACGGTCTCGGAGCCTACCGGAAAGAAGTAACGGAGGGGGAACACAATAAATAACAGAGCAATCAAATGTAACACAAATCAAGACACGGCAATACTTTGTGCTAGGGGTGACGTACCGCAGGGATATGTGATACCAGCGAAGGGGGGAACATCCGGGAAAGTATCCCCGGTGTTTCGCATTTTTGGGCAGATGAACTGGAGGGGGAAAGTTGTGTGTTCGCTATGCTAGGGATGTGTGGCGGACGAACGGACTGCGTATTTGGATTCGCCTCGTCGTTCTGAGCAACTTCCATGTAGAAAGTATTTTCATCTGAGCTACGGTTTATTTTATATGATTTTCTAAAGTTTTAAATCATTTTAGAATTTATTTAATTAATTTAATTCAAGATTATCCAGAATAGTGCATGCTGATGTCATCATGACGTCAGCATGACGTCAGCAGTCAACAGAGGTGTTGACTGGTCAAACTGACATGTGGGTCTAGTGGGACCCACCTTTCATTCTCTATTTAGATTAATTAGGAATTAGCTAAACTAATTACTGTTTAATTAAACTAACTAGTTAATTAGATTAATTAAACAGGATTAATTAACTTAATTAACTTAATTAATAATTAATTTTATTAATTCATTTTTATTTTTATTTGTTAATTTTTTATGCTTTTTTAATAGACGTTCTAGGGCGTGGGCCCCCCATGTCATTGGCACAGGGGCCATAGCGTGTGCGGGCGTGGTGCCCGTGCCCGAGGCCGAACGGGGCTGGCCCCGGACGCAGCCCGGGGCGTGGGCGCCGGCAGCCAGAACGCCGGCCAGTGGGGGGGCGAGCCGCGGTGGACGGGGCGAGGCCAGGGACGGCGACGGGGCGGCGGTGCCAGAGCTAGCGGCAGAGGCGGGCGACGGAGGGCGAGCCACGTCAAGCAGTGGCGAGGCGCGAGCATGGCTAGACGCAAAGGCACGCGGAGGCGGGCGTGGTAGGCGTGGCAGGGCGCGGTCAAGGCGCGAGGTGCGGGCGGAGGCCGTGGACATCGCGGCGGAGCGCGAGCGGGCGCGGGGAGGGGACGCGGTGCGCGGGCGGCGTGCGCGCGCGGAACGGCGTGTGTGTGTGCGCGCGGGACGATGCCGCGACCGTGAGCGCGTGCGCGAGACAGAAGGAGGAGAGGAGGAGGCGGAGGCTCACAGGGGCCGTAGGGAAAGGGCAATGGTGCGCGGGGGGAAGCCGGGGACGTCGCGACGCAGGGGAGGACGACGGCGAGGTCCGGGTGGGGGTGGCGCTCCGGCGTCGGCGATGTGGTCCAGCGGCGTCAAAGGCGGGGCGGCGTGGTCGAGGCAGCGCTCGGGGCGGCGGTGGACGGCGAAGGGCATCGGGGGCGGAGCCGGGTTTGATCCCCCCCTTCCCGATCTAGATCGGGATCAAGAGGTGGGGGGCAGACGAGGGAGAGTGGGGGATCGTGGGGGGTGGTTGGGCTAGGGTTACGGGTGAGGGGGTTATGGAGGGGCGGCTGGGCCGGTTAGGGCCAGATGGGCTGGCTGGGTCGTCTGGCCCAGTGGGGGGGGGGCTTTTCTCTTTTCTCTTGTTTTACTTTATTTCTTTGTTTAGTCTTTTCCTTTTTTATTTTTCTTTTCTGTTTTAATTTCATTTCCCAATTTGTTTTAGTTTTATAAAGCATTCAAATAGCACCTAAAATAATATCATTAATTATACCACTGCCACAATAACTTTGGCACCTAGTTAACATAGTTTAGTATTTTATAACATATAACAGGAGTATAATTAATTGTTTTTGTTGTTGTTTTAATCACTTTAGGGTATTTATTTATTTTATAAAGATGTTGTTTCTCCACCAATATTATCCATGATTTATTCGTCACATTAAGAACATTTTAGTTTTGACTTTTGAAAACTTTAATTGATTGACTTGACTTTGAATTTGAAATTTGATTCGGTTTTGAACTAACGCAAGATTTGCAACAGTAATCGAAGTGACGTGGCATCATTAATGTGGGATTACTGTAGCCTAATTATCCGGGCGTCACAATTCTCCTCCACTACAAGAAATCTCGTCCCGAGATTTAGGAGGGGGAGTAAGGGGGAAAGATCTGGTTACGAAATTCTAACGAATCCTCTCGGTCTTGGTTGCTCTTCTCGAAGAGGTCGATCCATAACGCTGATGTCTTCATACTTCAGCTTGAGGTCATCATGATGAAGTCGGCATCCTTTCTTCGGGAATTCCATCGTACTTACGAAAAGGATAAGGGGTAACTTCGGAAGAACGGAACTCTACAAGGTCGCTATCCGGTTTATAACTCAGGGAATGTGGTAGAAAGTATCTCTCGAATTGAAACTCGGGAAAATCACCGAGAGAGATAAAAGAAGGCATGAGAAGTTTTAAGCGGATGGGTAATCATTTAACGCCCAACCGAGAGTGTGAATGGGGTTCAGAGCAATCGGGAATAAGCATTGTGTTTGATACCAGACTTGATGATCTTTCGGGAGGTGGCTCGTGAATTATATACGTGGCCACGCGTGAGGAGTAACTTTGGAAACCGGGGGTGTACAGGAGAGTCAGGTTTCGATCCTGTGGAACTGTGGGTTATGGGCCCACCATGTGGGTAAAAAGTAGGAAGAGGGAGGACGTCTTGCACGATCATGCAAGCACGGTATGTCAGAGGATAGCCTATCAGTTATGTCGGCAACAACAACATCAGTACCAAGGGCGAGGGACGAAGAGAACCATTTTCCTGCTCGTTGAACGAGGCGGACCAATAGGCAAAGTTCCCGTCCATCGGTGGTTACCGGAATGTCATCATCAATAGTAACAGGGTCTTACTGATAGAGTTGTACACCGAGGTGTTTACATAAGCAGAAGAACATTACTGCTTAGATCATATAGATCACCAGAAAGGTTAAACAAAACAATGGAAAGGAAAATGTGATCATCAGATTAAACAGAACAATGGAAAGGAAAATGTGTTTAAACACATATTTCAGGGGTATATCCTTCCCAAGGACAAGCAGATGATATCCATGAGAGGATAGAAGGTAGAAAACCATTTAGGTAAGGGGAGAGAACTTTCCTGACATTACCCATACAACGGTGTTTGGTAATTGATAAGGAAAATTTAGCATTGTGCTTTAAAGGTTCTTATTGATGATCGGAGTACCACAAACATGCTTCGAGATAGCTTTGACATGGTCTTCAAGCAAAGGTCGGACTTTGGATACACAAAGGATCCATCAGGAACAACTTATAGAATAAGTCTTACGATCTCCTCATGGAAGAATCAATAACCTTGTTAAGAGGGGAACTATAACAATAGGGTCCTCCGGCCAGGTGTACTAGGCATGACACCACCTTACCGGGTCATATAACGACCAATGTTATAACTATTGAAAATATGTTCCAACCATCATATCTGACCGAGATTCAGATCTGGTTGGTGTCAGGATAACTCAGACTCAAGATGCCTGAGAAGAAAGGTGCAACACAAATTGTCGAGATGGCATTGTAATATTCTTGAGAATTGAACTATGGAAGCGAGTTCTGAAACAAGAGTTCAGCATTAAATCAAGGAGGTGAGGAGGTGGCTGATTGACTCAGCGGCAATTCATTGAGATTTCCAAAAAGATGGATTTCCACAATTATGTGAACAAGGAGATAACATTAGTCCGATCAATGATATAATGATGCATGCTCGAGGAAACCATACACAATTCATCAATGATAGAAGGGTGCACCCGAAAATCTGGACTAGATAGCACGATCAATGTTTGAATGATGATTCAATAAGCAATAGACTTAGAATGGAACTATCGGCCATTAACTTCAAAGCAATAGGGTTGCTAGAAGTTTTGAAGTCGCACATCATAGTTTAATTGTCGGTTTTATGGTTAGAAACAACACGGGGACCAAGGAATGAACGAATATGGCAAGAAGTATCACCTGTTTCAAGAATTCTTAAGAGGTGGTGAAATTCTCACGACAATCTTGACCTAAAAGATGGTAATACTCCAAGATAGAACATAATACAAGCTGGATAACAAGTCGCATCCACAACATGATCAATGTTGTGATGAAAGGAAGATAAGGATGTTGTTCATGGTAACTCAAATTACCAAGGGACGAGGATGATACTTATCATCATCAATTCGATTGATATCCTGGAAGGAGTCAAGATGTTGATGATGATCATGGGAATTTCGTCGAGAGGCTCCACGAAGAAGCAATCGAACAGCGATTGCATCAAGCAAAAGGACTGGTGCAGCGAAAGATTATTGGATCCATGGATACGACACCAACTCGGAACCAAGCTTGTTGTTCGAGGTGGAACGATAAGATAAGGAAATCGACGTAATCTTAGCTCAATCATTGAAAGTTGTGCTCCAGGAATAAGGACCAGGTAGCACAGTTAAAATCAGCACGATAATGATAATCCGATCAGGCTAGGGATGACGTGATCGAGTACAAACTCGTAAGCAAAGGAGATTACTAAGAGTTGTTTAATCGTGATGCGGACTCGATTCAGTTATCGATTTCCTTGAGTGTTTAATAACTCGGAGCCCATGAAAATTGGAATCAATGAGAATGTAATACTTGATGGAGAACTCATAAGAAGTTATGCAGTTCCGTGATAATCTCGAGATACCAGGGGGTAATACTCGACGACAAACCAAAGTAGAGGTTGGACTGGGGTATTTCTCTACAGAAGACAAGTACTTCAACTTGTCCGAGAAATGGTATTTAAAGGAGAACATGGCCGGAACCACTACTGCAAAGGGGTCAATTCTCAGATACCATATGATATTATATCAAGGAAACAATTATTATTACAAGAAGCTTTTATGATAGGATCTACATCGTGTCCATGGGCATGAACACAAAGTTCAAGGTCGACTCCCACTTCTCTAATGCATAACCTTTCATTCACTTCTCACCTTCAACGAAGTTGTGTTGAAATTTTATCTGACATAACAACAGTAGAGTATGACCCGTAGTAGTTTCCGGGTTCACACAGATTAGAAAAAGGCATAGGTTCAACCCATCAGGGTCTCTTAGGAACATATACCACAAACTTCAGGAGTAAATAACACAAGCTCGAAAGAAGAGCATGGTTGGTCAATCAGAGGATAGGATTTACCAATGGAGAAAGAACTTCCAAAGTGATTGGATATGAAGGACGCTATCGGATAAAATCCCACAAAGGATCCGGTGGTCCTCAACTGATCTGATGTGAGCATCGGTACTCAATCAGAGGAAGATACAATGCAAGGAGATCAAATTATAGAAACAATCGACTAATTCAATCAAATGCAAAGGAATTATGTTTTCCAAATCAAGAGATCAGAAGCAATGTTCTGATTAGGGATGGATAAGTTGAATAGCCTTAGGGGTACAATCGACGGCAATTGGATTGGTTGAGAACCAGCTCATGTTTAAAATGACGTCTGAGCCGGAAAGATAATTTAAAAGGATCAACTGATGATTGCATGCATTCGCACTCATGTTGAATCAAAAGGATCAAAATGATGGCGCCTAAGGATACTAACGAATATTGCCAGACATATGGAAAGCATCCATCATGCAAGCAGACAAGTATTGTAGAGCAATATCCTACTAAGGATTTTTGGAGGATCGAATAGTATTTCGAAGACCATTGTGAAACACATGAACAACTGGGGGATGAGCGGATACTCGATAAGTGCGAGAATTATCCGTAGGGTATTCAGGTGACAAAGAACAACAAGGCAGTAAGCTCAAAGGATTATCGAAACAGCGACGAGTATTTTGGGGTATCTTGTAATAACAAGACCAACTGGGGATGAATGTAAGAACAACAACTGCAAGTAGTTATCCATAAGGGTTGACGGTGGAAGGGGAATTGCAAACGCGATGAACACTAGTTCTCGGGTTAACAGCAGAGAGTATCTTCAGGGTCTTCACGTGCAGCAGACGATCATCAGTAATAAGGGGCTCTCTGGGTGAAAGTGATAACGTGATCCTAATGTTAGATCTAGCAAAATTCATTTAACCCGAATAGAAGAGAGATCAGAGTCCCAGAGTATAGATAAGGAGTAAAAGATCCTAATACCATCCAATGGCGACGTGGGCCCGTAAGCCACACAGCCATGTTAGTAAAAGTTTTTCAATGACTTGACTCGACTTCGGCCAAGGAGTTGGAAAGGGGGATTCCTACAGGCAGTCGGCTCTGATACCAACTTGTGACGCCCCCGATTCAATCGTACACTAATCATGCACGCAAATGTGTACGATCAAGATCAGGGACTCACGGGAAGATATCACAACACAACTCTACAACATAAATAAGTCATACAAGCATCATAATACAAGCCAGGGGCCTCGAGGGCTCGAATACAAGTGCTCGATCATAGACGAGTCAGCGGAAGCAACAATATCTGAGTACAAACATAAGTTAAACAAGTTTGTCTTAAGAAGGCTAGCACAAACTCGGATACGGATCGAAAGAGGGGCAGGCCTCCTGCCTGGGATCCTCCTAAACTACCCCTGGTCGTCGTCAGCGGCCTGCACATAGTAGTAGGCACCTCTAGTGTAGTAAGAGTCGTCGTCGATGGTGGCGTCTGGCTCCTGGGCTCCAGCATCTGGTTGCGACAACCAGGTAGAAGGGAAATGGGGAAAAGAGGGAGAAAAACAACCGTGAGTACTCATCCAAAGTAGTCGCAAGCAAGGAGCTACACTACATATGCATGGGTATATGTGTAAAGGGCCATATCGGTGGACTGACACTACTAGAAAAAGGCTTACTAGTGGCGCACCAGTTTTGCCTACTAATGGCGCACTACTGGTGCGCCACTAGCACCACGCCACTAGAATATTTTAGTAATGGCGCACCACAGGTGCGCCATTAGTATCTGGTATACTAATGGCGGGTGCGCCATTAGTATCCCACAGGTGCGCCATTAGTAACTGGTATACTAATGGCGCACCAGATGGAAGTGCGCCATTAGTAACATTTTTTTAAAAAAAATCGTTTTTTCTTAATCTCAGGTCACTATTTCACATATGAGATATCCAACACATATATATACAACAAGCATCCACATAACAATCATATCCAACACACAAGTTTCATCATATATACATACATAGCCAACACATAGTTCCATCATTACATATTACAAAAGTTTCACATTGTTCATCCAACACCGTTATCCATCCAACACCATATTACAAAAGTTTCACATTGTTCAGTTCTCATTGTTCTTCTCCTTCTCCTTCCTCAGCCTGATGCGCCAAGAGCGGTGAGGCGGTGGAGGCAGCTGTGGGATGTAGTCTTCTACCACAATTGGCGTGGTCATGTCGCCCAGCTGTGGGATCGCCGGCGCCACCACCGGTGCGTGGTCATTGTCAGGCACCACCACCATCGCGAGGCCACCTTCAGGCAGGACGGGCACGACCATCGCTAGGTCATCCTCAGCCACCACCATCTCTTGCCCATGGTCAGCCACCACCATCTCTTGCCCATGGTCAGCCACCACCATCTCTTGCCCTTGGTCAGCCACCACCAGCGCTAGGTCATCCTCAGCCTGATGCCCATCGTCATCCTGCAGCTCCTCATCCCCACTCTGCTCCTCTTCTCCCCCACTCCAGTCCGGATCATCCTTCTTGCTGTCTTTGCTGCTGCCAGAATCGCTGCTGCTTTCGCTAAAGCCAGAATCGCTGTTGCTTTTGCTACAGCCATAATCGCTGCTGCTTTGGCTGTAGCCAGTGTCGCTGCTGCTGCTCCCATTGCCTGTCCAAATGCAACAATGGCCGTTAACAATCGATGTGAGACAAAGCCAAATGTAGAGGAATAAGAAGAGGCAGAACGCACTGGCATCTTCGTCGTCAGCGTAGCGCATGCGACACATAGTCGTGTTGAAAACCTTCACGATGAGCATTGTGGCGTCATCGTCGTACCTGAAGAGAAGAAAGTACCCGGTCCGCAGGTCGTAGGCACTGTAGAACTTCTCCCAACCACGGCACAGGTACATGTGGCCCTCCTCGATCACCAACTCCACGTCCCACAGCCTGCGAACCCCGCTGCCGGCCTGTCGGAGCTTCACATTATCTGGCGGATCTTCACCCAGCATGTTCATAAAAGTGTCAGGCAGCCTCTGCAATTTGGGACAAGGAGTGATGTAGCAAACAACAGAGTTATCATAATGAGATGGGTGAAGGGGAGATCTCTCGTTTTATATACCTGCCTCGTGGCTGATATTGAAGTCCCAAGTATGACACTGAAGAACTCGAAAGCATCCAACTCGTACTCCGGTGAGGCAGAGCGGCGGTGGCTGCTTCCCCCCATCTCTGATAAGCAGCAGAAGAGACCAATTAGTACCCTTACAACATCACATTGCAAATAGATGAATTGTGTAGGTATGCATGGATTTAAGATTATTTGTGCAAAGCCAATTTGTCAATGATTAATATGATATCTCAATTTCCACCAAATAATACATTTGTTATACACCACATTTTCTTTTCCTTTGGAAAAGAAAAAAGCACACTGCATTCAAGTGAATGTATCTTTTATTGCCCAACTATGCATTGGAAAATGTCCACAAATCCCCAACTATGCATTGGAAAATGTCCACAAATGGAGTGAGATCATTAACTGTCAAGTTAATAGGGATAAGAGTACACTTATGATAGTTAATTGTCATCCCAGCAATTTGTTCAAAACAGGTTAGAATCCATTTCAGATTCAGAGCAATTCCAGCATCATTTTCCAACAATAAAAGGGTATCATTAGCATATTGTACTCTTATAATAGCACTCTTATAATGGAACTATTCTATGACCATACTCGAAGGGGCTCCAGAGATTGCACTTGCACGCACAGATTGTGTACCACGGTCGAGGGGAGGGAGGGAGGGAATGGGGAGGAAGGGTGGAGAATTTCATTCACAAATTCTTAGTAGTTTTTTAATACAACAGAATAAATCTTGAGATCTCATTCACAAATTCTTAGTAGTTTTTTAATATAGTAGCTAATTGCCTGATCTGGTTGGTGCCAAGATCAAGTGGTGACCTGACCTCTTGCCTGGAAGTTTCTATTCCTTGCAATCTACTGAATTTCTAGTACCTTGTTTTTTAAACTGCTAAGCTATTTTGAGCTTGAGCATGGGTCAATTCAGTGCCCTACAAGATGACTATCTTCTCAACTAGGAGAATTTCATTGCCTCTTTCTTTAAATTCCAGAATTTAAATAAGGTTATCATTTAATTTGTTCAGAAATTACAATTTAGTAATGCTAAAGGTTCTGCTTCCCTTCTTCCAATGGGCTATGTTGATGTATGTGCTGAATATAGATATATACAGTCTAGTTGGTACATCTATACATCTGATAACTGAGCACCATCGGCATCAACGCGCTACTATTGGTGTTATTAATATCAAATAGCCCTGCATACCTAGCCTTATGCAGTATTTTAGTTAATAAACCTACAAGTCACTCACTTCTTACTGATGATTGGTCTGTTGGTGTTTGCTTGCATCTATTGAACACAACAGGTTCCTTCCCTAAATAACTGGAACACAGCAGGTGTTGTGCCTGGTGATGCTAATTGGCTGTCGGTCACCTAAACGTACTTGTTTAATCCCTATGTGTTGCATACAAATATGTACATTCATCACCCCTTAGCAAGTTTATTTATGTTTAACTCAAAATCAGATTTTTTTTTAGGTGTTGCATACAGATTTTTTTAGGTGTTTATGTATGTTTTTTTGCTAGCTACTGAGGGAGGGAATGGGGAGGAAGGGTGGAGAGGGAGGAAGGAGGAAGGAGGAGGGGTACCTGGGCGGGCGCGGCTGGTCGCCGGGTGGCGGAGGACGGCAGGGGCAGGCGGGGTGTGGGCACGTCGGAGGAGGAGGAGGCCCTCGCTCGCCGGCTGCTGCAGGGGCCGGAGGAGGCCCTCGCTCGTCGGAGGGAGGAGGAGAGGAGAGGAGCGCTCGGCCGATCTCGTTCGGGGGCGCGGGGCGGCGGGGTGGAGTCCCGCGGGGGTCGGGGCGGCGGCGTCGGGGCAGCGCAAGACCACAGCGGCGGCGGCGTCGCCGACGGCGTGCAGGCGCGGCGGACGGAGGGGGCGGAGCAAGGGGCGGCGGCGTACGGTTGGGGTCGAGTGGGGGATCTGGCGAGGGAGGGAGGGAGGCCACAGTGCGAGGGAATAGGTGGAGTGCGGGATGTCTATCTAATGGCGCATCTCCCCCAAGTGCGCCATAAGTACGACGATAGCAATGGCGCACCTCACCCTGGTGCGCCATTAGAAATTACTAGCCCGACTGCTCAGGTTATATTTCCACCTAACCCTATCTCCATCAGAACATGCCCACTAGCCCGACTGGTCAGCACGCAGCACACACACTAGGAGGTCCTGGGTTCGATTCCCAGGCTCCCCAATTTTTGTTTTTATGCATTTAAAATGTTGTTTGATATTTATTTGTGTTTAAATATGTTCAAACTTGTTTAAATCATAACAGTAATATTTTTTTATAAAAACAGTAATAATTTTTATAAAAACAGGGTGTGGGGGAGAGGGTGCGGGGGGTGCTCGGCGGCGGTGGAGCGGGGGAGGGTGCGGTGGGTCGTCGGGGGGTGCGGGGGGTGCTCTGTCCTTGTCGTTACCGGTGTAGGATTCCATCGTTACCCCGGAGTTCTGATAACCATCGCTCTTCATGTCCTTGTCCTCGGTGTAGAATGTGTAGCCGTTGAATGCGAGGCGGAGGTTGCGGCGCGCGCGGGCGAGGGCGAGGTTGGTGTCGGCCCTGCGGCGCTGCTCCGGCGAGAGTGGGGTGGGGTCGGAGGGGAGGATGGGGAGAGGGAGGCGGCGGGGGCGCGGATTGGGAGCGGACGGAGAGGAACTGGCGCGAGGGAGAGGGACGAAGGGGAACTGGCGAGGGAGAGGGAGGAATTAGCTATAGCATTCATTTGTGACGGTGGAGCAGGCCGGAGAGGGTGCAGGGGGTCGTCGGCGGCGGTGGAGCGGGCCGGGGAGGGTGCGGTGGGTCATCGGCGGCGGTGGAGCAGGGGAGCTAGGGTGCGGTGGGTCGTCGGCGGCGGTGGAGCGGGGGAGGGTGCGGTGGGTCGTCGGCGGCGGTGGAGCAGGGAAGGGTGCGGTGGGTCGTCGGCGGCGGTGGAGCGGGGGAGGGTGCGGGGGGTCGGCGGCGGCGCCCGGTGGAGCGGGGTAGAGGGTGCGGGGGGTGCTCGGCGGCGAGGGGGCCGGATCTGGCGAGGTGGGATAGCGATCGAGATGGAGGGGGATCGCTAGTAATGGTGCACTGTTCCCTGGTGTGCCATTAGTAGTTTTGCAAAAAAAAAAAAAAATATAGTAGTGGCGCACTATGTGGCTAGTGCGCCATTACTAGTTAGAACTAGTAATGGCGCACTGTGCCCTGGTGCGCCATTAGTATGTTTGGAAAAAAAATAAAAAAAATTGTTACTAATGGCGCACCGTTTGTCTGGTGCGCCATTAGTGTCTTTCACACTAATGGCGCACCAGCACATGGTGCGCCACTGCTATATAGCAATGGCGCACCACATGTCTGGTGCGCCATTAGTGGCCATTCCATCTATAGCCCTTTTCCTAGTAGTGTGAACTGCAGAATGCCAGAATAAGAGGGGGATAGCTAATCCTGTTGAATACTACGCTTCAGGCCATCTCCATCTTTCAGCATGTAGAAGAGAGTAGATGGTAAGTTCACCAAGTAGCATCGCATAGCATAATCCTACCCGGCGATCCCCTCCTCGTCGCCCTGTTAGAGAGCGATCACCGGGTTGTATCTGGCACTTGGAAGGGTGTGTTTTATTAAGTATCCGGTTCTAGTTGTCATAAGGTCAAGGTACAACTCCGGGTCGTCCTTTTACCGAGGGACACGGCTATTCGAATAGATAAACTTCCCTGCAGGGGTGCACTACATAACCCAACACGCTCGATCCCATTTGGCCGGACACACTTTTCTGGGTCATGCCCGGCCGCGGAAGATCAACACGTCGCAACCCTACCTAGGCACAACAGAGAGGTCAGCACGCCGGTCTAAATCCTATGCGCGCAGGGGTCTGGGCCCATCGCCCATTGCACACCTGCACGTTGCGTACGCGGCCGGAAGCAGACCTAGCCCCCTTAATACAAGTGTGAGCTTACGGTCCAATGCGGCGCGCGCCGCTCAGTCGCTGATGTCACGAAGGCTTCGGCTGATACCACGACGTCGAGTGCCCATAAATGTTCCCGCGTAGTTGGTTAGTGCGTATAGACCAAATGGCCAGACTCAGATCAAATACCAAGATCTCGTTAAGCGTGTTAATTGATGTAACTGTTGGGGATCGTAGCAGAATTTAAAAAAAAATTACGCATCACCAAGATCCATCTATGGAGTATACTAGCAACGAGGGGAAAGGAGTGCATCTACATACCCTTGTAGATCGCGAGCGAAAGCGTTCCAATGAACGGGGTTGATGGAGTCGTACTCGCCGTGATCCAAATCACCGATGACCGAGTGCCGAACGGACGGCACCTCCGCGTTCAACACACGTACGGAGCAGCGACGTCTCCTCCTTCTTGATCCAGCAAGGGGGAAGGAGAGGTTGATGGAGATCCAGCAGCACGACGGCGTGGTGGTGGAAGTAGCGGGGTCTCGGCAGGGCTTCGCCAAGCTTCTGCGAGAGGGAGAGGTGTTGCAGGGGGAGAGGGAGGCGCCAGGGGCTCTCATACTGCTGCCCTCCCTCCACCCCACTATATATAGGCCCCCTGGGAGGGGGGGCGCCGGCCTGGATCCCATCTGCAAGGGGGGCGGCGGCCAGGGGGAAACTTACCCCCCAAGGCAAGTGGGGCGCCCCCCCACCCTAGGGTTTCCAACCCTAGGCGCAGGGGGGAGGCCCATGGGGGGCGCCCCAGCCCACTAAGGGCTGGTTCCCTTCCCACTTCAGCCCATGGGGCCCTCCGGGATAGGTGGCCCCACCCGGTGGACCCCCGGGACCCTTCCGGTAGTCCCGGTACAATACTGGTGACCCCCGAAACTTTCCCGGTGGCCGAAACTTGACTTCCTATATATAATTCTTCACCTCCGGACCATTCCGGAACTCCTTGTGACGTCCGGGATCTCATCCGGGACTCCGAACAACTTTCAGGTTTCCGCATACTCATATCTCTACAACCCTAGCGTCACCGAACCTTAAGTGTGTAAACCCTATGGGTTCGGGAGACATGCAGACATGACCGAGACGCCTCTCCGGTCAATAACCAACAGCGGGATCTGGATACCCATGTTGGCTCCCACATATTCCACGATGATCTCATCGGATGAACCACGATGTCGAGGATTCAATCAATCCCGTATACGATTCCCTTTGTCAATCGGTACGTTACTTGCCCGAGATTCGATCGTCGGTATCCCAATACCTTGTTCAATCTCGTTACCGGCAAGTCACTTTACTCGTACCGTAATGCATGATCCCGTGGCTAACTCCTTAGTCACATTGAGCTCATTATGATGATGCATTACCGAGTGGGCCCAGAGATACCTCTCTGTCATACGGAGTGACAAATCCCAGTCTCGATCCGTGCCAACCCAACAGACACTTTCGGAGATACCCGTAGTGCACCTTTATAGTCACCCAGTTACGTTGTGACGTTTGGTACACCCAAAGCACTCCTACGGTATCCGGGAGTTACACGATCTCATGGTCCAAGGAAAAGATACTTGACATTGGAAAAGCTCTAGCAAACGAACTACACGATCTTTTGTGCTATGCTTAGGATTGGGTCTTGTCCATCACATCATTCTCCTAATGATGTGATCCCGTTATCAACGACATCCAATGTCCATGGTCAGGAAACCGTAACCATCTATTGATCAACGAGCTAGTCAACTAGAGGCTTACTAGGGACATGGTGTTGTCTATGTATCCACACATGTATCTGAGTTTCCTATCAATACAATTCTAGCATGGATAATAAACGATTATCATGAATAAGGAAATATAATAATAACCAATTTATTATTGCCTCTACGGCATATTTCCAACAGTAACCGCGGACACCGACCAGGGCCAGGCCCACCTCTCACTTAGGCGGTCTCAACCTGCCCTGTCGCTCCGCCACAAAGATCCACCCAGAGGGCCATCGGGACAAAGGTCCTTTCAGCCCCCAATCCGTGAATCACTCGCGGGTGCTCCACGAGCCGACCCGACTTTAGTCACCACATGTATCATGTATAAAGCATATAGTATATACCCGTGATCACCACCCGAGTGATCACGGCCCGATAGTATAGCACAGCAGACGGATAAGAATGTAGGGCCACTGATGGAAAACTAGCATCCTATACTAAGCATGTAGGATTGTAGGTAAAGGTAACAACGGTAGTGGCAAAGACAGGCTATGCAGCAGAATAGGATTAACGGAAAGCAGTAACATGCTACACTACTCTAATGCAAAAGTATAGAGAAGAATAGGCGATATCTTGTGATCATGGGGGGGGCTTGCCTGGTTGCTCTGGCAAGAAGAAGGGGTCGTCGTCGATGTAGCCGATCACAGGGGTATCGGCAACGGTCTCGGAGCCTACCGGAAAGAAGTAACGGAGGGGGAACACAATAAATAACAGAGCAATCAAATATAACACAAATCAAGACGCGGCAATACGTTGTGCTAGGCGTGACGTAACGCAGGGATATGTGATACCAGCGAAGGGGGGAACATCCGAGAAAGTATCCCCGGTGTTTCGCATTTTCGTGCAGATGAACCGGAGGAGGAAAGTTGCGTGTTCGCTATGCTAGGGATGTGTGGCGGACAAACGGACTGCGTATTTGGATTCGTCTCGTCGTTCTGAGCAACTTCCATGTAGAAAGTATTTTCATCTGAGCTACGGTTTATTTTATATGATTTTCTGAAGTTTTAAATCATTTTAGAATTTATTTAATTAATTTAATTCAACATTATCCAGAATAGTGCATGCTGAC
The DNA here is from genome assembly GCF_018294505.1 of Triticum aestivum. Taxonomy (NCBI): domain Eukaryota; kingdom Viridiplantae; phylum Streptophyta; class Magnoliopsida; order Poales; family Poaceae; genus Triticum; species Triticum aestivum. Next base: position 59,797,204 of record NC_057808.1, on the reverse strand, counting down.
GTCAGCATGACGTCAGCAGTCAACAGAGGTGTTGACTGGTCAAACTGACATGTGGGTCCAGTGGGACCCACCTGTCATTCTCTGTTTAGATTAATTAAGAATTAGCTAAACTAATTACTGTTTAATTAAACTAACTAGTTAATTAGATTAATTAAATAGGATTAATTAACTTAATTAATAATTAATTTTATTAAATCATTTTATTTTAATTAATTAATTTTTATCTTTTTTTAATAGACATTCTGGGGCGTGGGCCCCCCATGTCATTGGCACAGGGGCCATAGCGTGTGCGGGCGCTGGGTTCGGGCGTGGTGCCCGTGCCCGAGGCCGAACGGGGCTGGCCCCGGACGCAGCCCGCGGCGTGGGCGCCGGTAGCCAGAACGCCGGCCAGTGGGGGGGGCGAGCCGCGGTGGACGGGGCGAGGCCAGGGACGGCGACGGGGCGGCGGTGCCGGAGCGAGCGGCAGAGGCGGGCGACGGCGGGCGAGCCACGGCAAGCAGTGGCGAGGCGCGGGCGTGGCTAGACGCAAAGGCACGCGGAGGCGGGCGTGGTAGGCGTGGCGGGGCGCGGTCAAGGCGCGAGGTGCGGGCGGGGGCCGTGGACGTCGCGGCGGAGCGCGAGCGGGCGCGGGGAGGGGACGCTGTACGCGGGCGGCGTGCGCGTGCGGAACGGCGTGTGCGCGCGCGGGGGGGACGATGCCACGGCCGTGAGCGCGTGCGCGAGACAGAAGGAGGAGAGGAGGAGAGGAGGAGGCGGAGGCTCACAGGGGCCGTAGGGAAAGGGCAATGGAGCGCGGGAGGAAGCCGGGGACGTCGCGACACAGGGGAGGACGACGGCGAGGTCCGGGCGGGGGTGGTGCTCCGGCGTCGGCGATGTGGTCCAGCGGTGTCAGAGGCGGGGCGGCGTGGTCGAGGCAGCGCTCCGGGCGGCGGTGGACGGCGAAGGGCGTTGGGTGCGGAGCCGGGTTCGATCCCCCCTTCCCGATCCAGATCGGGATCGAGAGGTGGGGGGAAGACGAGGGAGAGTGGGGGATCGTGGGGGGTGGTTGGGCTAGGGTTACGGGTGAGGGGGTTATGGAGGGGCGGCTGGGCCGGTTAGGGCCAGATGGGCTGGCTGGGTCGTCTGGCCAGTGGGGGCGCTTTTCTCTTTTCTCTTGTTTTACTTTATTTCTTTGTTTAGTCTTCCTTTTTTATTTTTCTTTTCTATTTTAATTTCATTTCCTAATTTGTTTTAGTTTTATAAAGCATTCAAATAGCACCTAAAATAATATCATAATTATACCACTGCCACAATAACTTTGGCACCTAGTTAACATAGTTTAGTATTTTATAACATATAACAGGAGTATAATTAATTGTTTTTGCTGTTGTTTCAATCACTTTAGGGTATTTAATTATTTTATAAAGATGTTGTTTCTCCACCAATATTATCCATGATTTATTCGTCACATTAAGAACATTATAGTTTTGCCTTTTGAAAACTTTAATTGATTGACTTGACTTTGAATTTGAAATTTGATTCGGTTTTGAACTAACATAAGATTTGCAACAGTAATCGAAATGGCGTGGCATCATTAATGTGGGATTACTGTAGCCTAATTATCCGGGCGTCACAACATGCATGGACCCTGTAATCTGAATTAATGCCAAACAAACCAACTGATTTAACGTGTTCTCCAAGCCACATATAGATTTACCGCATACTAAGATCTATACAACTATTGATGTTGATGATGTCTAAAGATCAGGCCACAATAATGCATACGAGCTCAATCGATCGTTGCAAGAAGGACATGGCTAGTTGATCATGTAAAGTACTCAACAAGTTTTCTAACGATCAATCATGTAAACTACTCGTGGTGTTTTCTTATGAGATACACTAGATGGCACTAACCAATTACTAGATGGCACTATGCTTACATAAGGTGTTTACGTAAAAATATATTTAAGTGTAGCAAAGCGCAGTTATTCGGGTCCCATGCAGACTATTATGCGAGGACCCATGTGTTGGAGTAAATTCCAACTATAAAAATTCAATAATCCTACATCTATGCAAGCCTACGAAAACTCTTACGTAATTTTTTTTTTCTAAATAACTATCCCCCCCCCTCCTAAATTTCAAGGGGTGGGCCCCTTCCTCCCGTAATCTCCAATTCTAATCCTCCAACTGGTTGGTTACATTAAACCCGTAAGCATATTTTTTTGCGGGGGGTAAGCATATCTTTGCAGATGTAGCATTACTGATAAAATTAGAAGACGAGGAAGGATAGACGGTGTTTAGCCAATAAGTTACATGCACCAAATAGTAAAGCACTCCAAATCAGTTTCATGCAACAATTAAGATGCTGCGGCTCTCCGGCGCGAACAAGGACAGACTAGTCCAAAATTCCCTCCTTGGTATGCGGGTCTAGGCCCATGCCAGGACTAAAAACGTACTGAGGGAGTACTTCAAGTTTTATCAAATACATTAGAAAACATATTTAAAGTTATAAATTATCCAATTAGCAAAATTGAATTATCCTACATCATTATATAATAGTAATACCATGTCCTATATAGTGTCATATCAATCATACCTAGATACATATCTGAATTTCTGCCGCATGCTATGCCACAACATTTGCAATCTGTCTTAGTCGGAAGTTATCGTAACAACTTTTGGCTTTACTAATGTAATACTATGTGCACATAAACAATAACTTGGTGAATGAGTTGAAACTCTAATTTCTCATATTTTCAAGTATTTGTCTATGAAATTATGTACTCCCTCTATCCGGATGTATAGGGCCCAACATGTATTTCAAGAATTACGATCACCATTGATAAAATTAATAATGAAGAAATGTATGCTAAAAAATCATATCATTAGAAACTTCATTCAAATACAAACTCGATGATATAATTTTTGTGACACATAAATCATATGTTATTATTTTAAGTGATGGTCAAGGTAAATCTCAAAATACGTATTAGAGCATATATATGTCTGCATGGAGCGATTACTCCACAACCATACTGGCATACACAAGACACAACCTGATGACTTAACCACGAAAGGGGAAAACGTTCTCGCAATAGAATCTATAATCCACCGTCCATCATTGCGTTGAGAACTTGAGATATGTGCTAGCGAACTAACTTTATTACTTGATGAAAGTTTATCTTTTGCGTTTCTCGTGCATGAAACAACATATGACTTTAAAATTTGCAGGTTGTCAAAATTTTAGAACTGCAATGTGGCAAAAAAACTTTAATTTTTTGTCTAGTATAAATATATATAAAATATTTTGAAAAAAAGGAATGTTAGCTTAAGTATAAATGGTGCACTAAAAAATCTGTGAATTAATTGTATGTGTGAAATCTTTTATAACACATGAATAATTTTTAGTCTTATTCTGAAATTAATTGTATATAGATTAGTAACACAAATAGATTATGTTCAAAATATTATATAAAAATGTGTCCATGCATCTCTAGAAAATATGACTAGTTTATTTCAGCTAAAAACACAGACAAAAGATTATTGGGAAAAGGTGAAATACAAAAAGAAAATATCCAAACGAGAAAAAGAAAAAAACTGCACTGCTTGGGCTGGCCCAGCAGAGGCGCGTGTGAGTCACCCGAGCGCAGTGGGCGCTATATAGTATCGCCTCTCACAAGGCGTTAAATAACAACAAGCAAAAAAGGAAAGGAAAAAGACAATAACCTGGTCCGACTTAGAAAGAAGATCGAAATCCGAGTCATGATCTTACTACTGCCCTGGACAGTTCTCTATATATAACACATCACGCTGTGACCCGTAACTTACAACGTACGTGCAAGCTCGGCCCGTGCAAGCTAGACTAGCGCGCGCGGATAGAAAATCTAGCTGGAACAAACTTGGCCAACTATGGAACCGGAGAGCACCGTACTGGACTACTGGTTCGGAGTCCGCGAGCGACAAGGATTCGCCGGCTTCCGCGGCAGCAGCCGGCCGAGCCTGCTTATCGTTGACCGCACCGGCGTCTACTCCACGGCGAAGCGCCGCTACATCCGCAAGACGCGCCACCACAGCTACCGCGCGCTGGCCGCAGATCTCGCTCCACTCGTCAAGGCCTACCGCTCCCTGCGCAAACTCGGACTAAACAACTGGCCAGAGTACGACGAGCGAGCCAGGACAGAGATCGCGCGGTGGAAGCACATGCTCATGGATGCCTACTGGGACGCCGCGCCGGACGAGCTTAGGGCGAGCGTCACGGAGCAGTACCTGAGGGCGCGATACAAGCACGGGATCGTCTACCCTTTCCTGGCGTTTGGGGTCGTCTTCATGGGCTGCTGCAGTTTGGCGCGGCGGGTAATGGTTGGGAGTTTCTATCTCAGTTTGCTGCTTCTGTTGCCGCTGCTGGTCTTCTGCTTGTGTGCATGGTGCCTCGTCGCAACGACAGAGGGACTCGTCAAGGATAGGTGGACCCTCTCCCGCTCGCAAATACACGATGTCTTGGAATATGAGTTGGCAAATTGACTATATATATATTACCTCCTCCGTCTCATAATATAAGAGCATTTTTGACATAAGTGGGAGTAGCAAACTATTATTTCAACATGTATGGTCCATCCATATGTATTTGTAAGGTCATGGTAATTATAAATTCTAATTTTAACCATAAGGAAATTTTAGAGTATTGTTTGAAACAAGTGAAGCACAGCAATCGGGGAAAGCAGTCTATTGTGTTTGTACATGACTATACCTTCGCGAAGATCGCACCTGCGTGTTCTCTATTTTACATAAAGTTTTGAACGTATGTCAAGTCCTTTAATTAGCAGGAGAACATGCTTATTTTCATAAGTTTACATAAACTTCTGAATTATAGCATGACAAATATTCATGTAGATCTCAACGAGTGTCGTACTGGATTCTTGTAGCCCGAATTACTCTGTCGTTGGCTTGCCTACCACAGAAAAAGCTAGTCATTGACTTATGTATACTATTATAGCTAGCTTGCTGAGCATGCTCAATACAAATTAGCAATGCAATCCATACAAAGGAGCAGCACCAAGATTGTTTAGCCACCAAACTTTTATATTTCCACTGAATAGAATTAACAAAAATAGATTCATAATTCTAAATTTCAAATTAAAATTTCAACATAATATAGGGTCCAAATAAACCATGTAATGTGAACTAAATATTAAGGCACATGAGTCCCTACACTACTAGAAAATTGGTTGTTGCCGAGTTTCTTTATCTTTGCCGAGTATAGAACCACACGAGCTCGGCGTAGACGACGTAAGCCGAGTATGGTTCTCGCCAATGGGATAAACTTGATAGAGGCATATGGTCACCATAAAGTTGTTCATTCCTGCACTTAAACAAATTCTCATATTAGGTCTTGATATCGCTCGGGCATTATAGTTGTTCCCATGTGATCATACTCCGGAAGTTTCTCGAGAAATGGTTTTTCAACTTCTTGCTCTTCTTGATGAACTAAGGCCCATCTATCCGCATAATTTTTTGCATACTTGCCCTTTGTAGTCGTATGTCTTGTCGAAGATTTGGTGAAAATATTCCTGAATTAAACATTCTTTTGCATGCTACCGACAAGACATCGATAACGGAAGGGGGGCATGCCCAGACATTTTATAATCCAAAAAATCTAACTTCGATATGATGGGACCACCTTGTAATAGCGCTCCTCGCTCTCATAACCTTCCACATGCATGGACCCTGCAACTCGAATTAATGCCAAACAAACCAACAGATTAAAGAAAAAGGGTTTCCCCCCACTTTGCGTTACAAAGCAACCATCCGATACAACCAACGATAGGAGCTGGGGCGGAAGCAGCACAATCACGCCCAAAAGAAATGAAAGAGAAAAGAAAAGAAACAAATGCCGATAACGGCGGATCGACAAAAACGACGAAGCCTCGCGGTCGCCGCGTCCACGGGAGATCGCCCACCAAGCTCCGAGACTCCGAAGCGCCGGTACCAATCAACACCTCCAAGAAGGGACGCGACGAAGACGACGCTGTTGCCAAGGGTTTCCCCCGGTACGCGGCGAGGAGAAAGAGGAAGGGTAGCCCCGACGCCCTCCAGGAAGGTCCGGCGGCACCCTCAGGCGCCACCGCGTCGGTGTCGGCCAAGCCAACATGGATTTCTCCCGATCCCATCCTCCACCCCAGGCACTCCGGAGCTCGCCACCAAACCGACCACCACCCTGCGCCAACACGGACACGAAGCTTCCCACGCTGTCTCACAACGGCACCGCGAAGATGGTCTGCACAACGAAGAAGAGGAGCCAGGACTAGGGCAGCAGCATCGTCGGCATACGGGAGGGCCCCACCTCCACCGTCCATGACGATAGCCGACCGGACGACAAAGCAGGAGCCTACCGGGCCCGTGGCCCCACAGGCCCGGCCGGGCCCTCAATGGCCCGGACAGCTCCCGCCTCCGCGCAGCAGCTGGCACGCCGTCAGCGTCGCTGCCCCAGTCCAAGCCGCTCCCATGCCTCCCCATACAGAGGGCGTCGTGGTCGCGCTGGAGCCGACCCGCAAGGACCCAGATGGGGCCCTACGGGCCCAGATCTGGGCCGGGGACGCGCCACCGGCCGCCCAGCACCACCAGATCTCCCCGCCGCCAAGAGGTGGCACCACCACGGCGAGCGCCACCGGCCTCCGCCACCAGGACGCCGGACCGCCACCGGCCGAGCACCATCGCCTCCTCCCCCCACCCCGGGAAGGAGGAGCACACGCGGGTAAGGGAAGGCCCGCCGCCGCCGGCACCACCCTGCCAGATCTGGGGTCGACCGCCGGAGGTGGCGGGAGGGAAAGACAGAGGGAGGGCGAACGAGGTGGAAGGGGCACGCGCCGCCCCGGCCGCCTCCCGGGGAGACGGCGGAGGCGGCCGAACAGGGAGGAGGGGAGAGGGGGGGCGCGGGAAGGGGCACCCACGCAGGGCGCCCGGCGGGCGGGAGCGAGGGAGCGGGCGCTGTTCGATTCTTGTGAACCTCAACATTCCAAACCAATAGATTAACGTGTCCCCCAAGCCAAATCTGGATTTACCGCATACTAAGATCTGTAAGTGCATCTAGTGCCCCTTAGTGATTTTGGTGTATTGAAGACTTATAGGTTAAGGGACTAATGTGTTTATGAGTGTACACAGGTCTATAAGTCTATGAGGAGTTTGATATTTACAGAGAAAGTCGACCCCTAAAAATGAAGTTCTTCGACTGAAGACTTTGGATTTCTGAAGACTTTCTGAAGACTTTGAAAGTGAAGAAATTGATGTGACCTTGAAGACTTGGTATTCATTCGAGGAACATGAAGCGTGAAGACTTTTGTTTTCGTAGTTTCATTTTCTCTTTCTTGAGTCATAGGAAACACCGTACTGTTAAAGGGGGTCGAGGAAATACTAAGGAAAAATTTCCATGTGATGCTCAACGCAAAATCCTACACCTACCAATCCCTTCGAGTGAAGCCATTGGAAATCTCATACAGTTCAGTCAATTTCTTCAGTGACAGAGACGAAGTTCTTCTGGTCGCTGAGGAATTTGTTCTGACTGAGGAGTCAGGAATTCGCCAGTGCGGATTGCCTACACAGTGAGGAACATGATAGCCCTGAGGAATTTGATACTCAAATTTCCGACCATTGCTGTGCTACGCGCCAGCTGTCCCAAAATATCTACCCACCTAACGGTCATATTATTGAAGGGCATTTATGTCTTATCATGTGGGGCTGCTCCCTAGGCTATAAATAGCCGCCCCCTACAACCACTAGCTGGTTGGCTGCTCCGAGAGAAACTGACACTTGTCATTTGAGAGCATCCCATCCTCCGAGGACTTTGAGCGAAAATCATCAAGTGGGAAAAACCCAAACCCAAACACCTACAAACCCAAAGTGATTGAGCATCACTGAAGAGATTGATCCTGCGTGGATCCGATGTTTGTTACCTTTGAAGACTATACTTCTTCCAGACGGTTAGGCGTCATGGTCTAGAGCATCCAAGAGGAATTGTGGATCGCCGAGTGACCGAGTTTGTGAAGGTTCGGAAGTCACCTGAAGACTTACCACGAGTGATTGGGCGAGGTCTGTGTGACCTTAGCTCAAGGAGAATACGGTGAGGACTGTGTGTCCGGGACTGTGTGTCCTCAGGTTTAAATACCTAGCCGCTCCAACCAGATGTACAATTGAGACAGCAGTTGGACCTGGTCTACCAAATCTTTGTCTTCATCGAGCGTACTGGTTCTATTTCCTCAACTCTTTCATTTCCTCATAACAGTGTTGTGTTCTTGTTAATATCTTTGTTTGAAGACTTTGACTGAAGACTTTCTCAATTTCCTCGGTTCAATTTCTTCAGTCTGTTTGTCTTCATCCTGTGCTATCCTGTGTTTACGCTTTCTGTACTCTGTGCTTGTCTTCATTTTATCATGATGACCATGCTTGTGTTCTACTATGTTTACTTTTGAGTGCTTATTCTGCTGCAAGTAGTTCTTCGCTAATGAATTTTCTCACCCGCAAATTCCTCAGTGAAGAATTCATAAAAATCGCCTATTCACCCCCTCTCTAGTCGATATAACGCACTTTCAAGATCTATGCAACCATTGATGTTGATCATGTATAAAGATCAAGTCACAGAAATGCATATGAGCTCGATCGAACATTGGAAGAAGGATAGGACTAGTTAATCATGTAAAGTACTCAACGAGCTTTCTGACGATCATGTAAACCGCTCGTGGAGTTTTCTTACAATACACTCAGTTTTTACTACGTGATATGGGTGCGCTTAATCAATTATACTGTCCGTGAAAACCGGACCCCAAACAACTCTGTGGATTCAAGAAGAGGCTTGTTGGGAACCACCCCCACATGTGGCTCCCTGTTGGAGCCGAAGAATGACCTGCTAGAGCACATACAACTATTGTGTAGGGGTGAAACAAGATTAGGAGAATTGATGATCATATCGTATTCAAATTCAAAAGCGGGACGAGACGCAGTGGGTATATGGATTCGAATACCGAATTATGTTAGATCTGGACATGGTACGTTAATGGAACAGACTTGGATTAGAAACGAGCATATAGCAAATGCATATACGAGGAATATACATGTCTATGAACTAAAATTGTAGAAAAATAATGGGCAAATATTAATACTTATACACTCTAAGCACATGGAAATGACAAGGTACTACAATAATCCAAAAGACTCACTAACAAGCACCCGCAATAGGCAATACTAGTTATACTCCCTCTGATCCTTTGTAGTCCGCGTATCATTTCTTTTCTCTTTTCTCCCTTTCTGTCTGCAAACTAGCCAATACTTTGTCTCCTTCAAATTCTGCCCCTAATTATTCGGGTCCCATGCAGATTTCATATGCGAGGACCCGCTCGTGGGAGTAAATTCCAGCTATAAAAATTAGTATACAAGGAAGGATAGACAGTGTTTAACCAATCTATTACATGTACCAAGTAAAGCGCTTCAAATCGGTTGCATGCTTAAACCGTTGCGGCCCTCCCTGCCCGAACAAGGACAAACTAGTCTAGAATTCCCTCCTTGATATGCGGGTCTAGGCCTATGCCTAGACTAAAATGGTACTGGGGTTACTTAAAATGTTATCAATACATTAGAAAACATATTCGAAATGATGAATTATTCAACTAGAAAAATTGAATTATCCTACATCATTATATACTAGTAATATTGTATCCTACATAGTATCATATCAATTAGACTCAGATACCTATCCGATTGTGTGTCGCATCCTATGCCACATGATTTGCAATCTGTTTTAGTCGGAATTTATCATAACCACATTTGTCTTTAATAATGTAATATACTATGTACACATAGACATCGACTTGGCGAACGAGTTGAAACTCTAATTTCATATATTTTCCAAGTACCCGTTTATGAAATTATGTACTCCCTCTATTTGGATATATAGGCCCAGTATGTATTTCGAGAATTCCGTTGACCATTGATAAAATTAATAATGAATGAGATGTATGCTAAAATCGTACCACTAGAAAATCCTTTCAAATACAAACTCGACGATATAATTTTTGACGTACAAATCATATATTATTGGTTTAAGTGACGGTCAAAGTAAATCTCAATATACGTATTAGAACTTATATGTCTGCATGGAGGGATTACTCCACAACCATACTGTCATATACAAGACACAACCCGACGACTTAGCCTATCAAGGGGAAAAACATTATCCCCATAGAATCTATAATCCACCGTCCATCATTGTGTTGAGATATGTGCTAGCCAACTAACTTTATTACTAGATGAAAGTTTCTCTTTCTGTTTCTCACGCATGAAACAACATATGGACTTTAAACTTTGCAGGTTTTCACAACATTAGAACTACAATGCGGTAAAAAAAATTAACTTCTTTTGTCCAGTCTAAATTTAGAAAAATAGTTTTTTTATAATTAATGTTGTTTTAATTTTAAATGGTGTGCCAAAAAATATTTTAATTATTGTATGTGCGAAATCTTGTATAACACATGAGTAATTTTTTATTCAAAAATTAATTTTATATAGATTAGTGACGCAAATAGATTATGTATAAAATATTATACAAAAATGTGTTCATGCATCTCCAGAAAATATTACTAGTTTATTTTACCTAAAAACCCAGAGAAAATATTATTGAAAAAGGTGAAATACAAAAATAAAAAATATCTAAATAAGAAAAATAAAGAAACGGCGCTGCTTGGGCTGGCCCAGGAGAGGCGCGTGTGAGCTACCTGAGCGCAGCGGGCGCTATATAGCATCGCCCCTCTCCTCTCCTCCTCTCTTTCTTTCTGGCAATCCTTCTCACCACCGCGCAGGCGCAGCATTCATGGCCGCGCCCGCGTACATTGTTCCTCCCACCGGCGATCTCACCGCCCCCAACGCGAGGAACAGGCCAGCGGTAGGACGGGAGAATGTGAGGTTCATGCCCTCGGGTATCCTCAACAAGTTCGGTCCCCTCTCTGACGAGGATGTCGACGGGGAGCACGTCGGCGCCGCCACCGCCACCGAGTCCAACAGCAGCCACGAGGAGGACATCGAGCAGGACGTGGGCTCAGAGGTGCAGCCCCCTCACCGGAGTCGCAGTCGGCGCCGCCGACCGGGACGCGGACGCGGACATGCCGCAGCAGGTGGCCGTGGGTGGGGAGTTCGCCACCTCTTCCTCGTCTTCGTCTCCGTCGCGGGCGCCATCACCGGCCTCTTTCTTTTCGCCGCGGTGCATTGGTACTACTCTTCACCGGCGCGCTGATCGACAGCTCCAACACGCTAGCGCTCCTGCCTCCTGGTACGCCCCTCCTTCCTTCTTCCTCCTCTTCCGTTAGAAATCCAAGAACCCAAGAACGCGGACGAGCGGAGGGCCGATCCCGGATTCCCGGTCGGTTTTGGCATGCCGCGCCGCCGCCAAGAAACTAGCCAAGAACCCTTCCGTTTGCTTCCTCGTTGCGGAGGCGTTCGGGGACAACGGCGAAGAGCTCCTCCAAGAACAAGAACGTCCGGCCACCTCGGCGTTGCGGAGGCGTTCGGGGACAACGGCGCAGGTTTTCGACGGTGGGCCGACAAGAGCGGCAGCGAGGGCGACTCGGTGCGCCGCGCTCGCCGCTCACAGTGCCGCGCGGCGG
>NC_057808.1:59476867-59484921 GCF_018294505.1 Triticum aestivum | reverse complement strand
ACTGCCCCGACGAGGTACTGCCTCGCTGCCCCGTTCGTCGTTGCCGGTTTTTGTTAAAAAAAACCTTCATTTTAAAAAAAACCCTAGATCGGTTTTTTTCGGTTTTATTATTTTGCGAGCGTTCGTCGGTTTTTCTCTGTTAACGAACGTCCGTTCTTTAACCGTTCATCCGTTTTTCTTTTTCGTCGGATTTTCCGCTATTTTTCTCAGATTCGATTTCTGATCGAATCTTCGTTTATGTTTAACTTCTCGCTCGTTTATCGGAATCAGGCGATTCAAGCGCCTAGAGTTTCGTCTCGAAATTCTCTTTCCGTTTAACCTACTCAAACAAGTTTTTGCTACAGTAAAATTTGACCTAGATCCAGATTAGTAAACGAAGCTATTTTCTTTCGTCGTTTGACTTTCGTTGCTTCTTTCGAGTTGATTCTTTTTGCAAACCGGAGTTCTTAAGTTGAACTTTCTGGTTGGATCCTTCATTCGAGTTTTACCTGTGCATTAGATGAGTACTGATTGTATGCTTGTTTGTTTGCGATAGAGTACCCGGAGTGTGCCGCTTGTTACTTCGAATCGCTAGGTTTTGCGGATCATCAGCAAGGCAAGTAACACTTTGATCATATTCCTTCCATACCCAGTTTTTATTGCATTAGATCTGTTTTCCTCAAACACTTGCATGATTAGGATCTAATTAAATTGTGGGTATTGGGAAGTAGATGTGGTAGTACCTATTGCCCTGTTTATCATCAAACCCTTGGGAGTTACTTCTACGTTTGCTATTATTATTGCCATGCTATGCTCGTAGACGTGGATTGGGTTTGAGAGATTTTCATGACAGATGTGAGATTGTTAATTAATGGTTTACTTAAGGTGGCAACTAAAACTCACATCTGGTGGATTGAGGTACCTGGGTATTCCAGGATTGCCTGTTTTTCTTTTGGACCGCCACCCAGGTTCAAAGGGATCATAAGATTATTCATGCTAGAAACTTCCGTGTGCAGCCGCAAGCTATTATGGGCTCTAGCATAGTTGACTAAGTTGTGTGAACTCTTACAGTGGTAGACTAGCAGATGTAGGGGAAAGTAGGTGTAACTGTCTACCCATACGTAAGGTGCAAACACTTCTGAAAGACTGTGTCTTGGTCATCCGTTACTCAAACACCATGTAGTGCGAGTAATTCAACGGAGGAGATCAAGTCTTGTGGGGAAAAGTGCACAAACCTCTGCAGAGTGTACAAACTAATCATGGTTAGCCGTGTCCCCGGTTATGGACAACTTGAGTATCTAGTACTTGGATTATCATGTGAATCTCATCACTATGTTACTTCTAATTAATTTTGTTGGGTTATTGATGACATTTAATTGGGATTGAGATGCTGTCAACCATCTCAATGTTTCACAACCACCATGATAGTTAAATAAAATATATTCCTTTGAAGTAGGATAAAATTGGCTTTTCGCAAAACTGTAACCATAGAGCTTTCCACCAGCCATATGTGCATGTAGTATAGCATTGTTATTGTTCATTATTCTCTATGTGTTACATTGCCAGCATATCCTATGTGCTGACCCGTTTTCGGGCTGCAATGTTTCATGTTGCAGACTTTTCAGACGACGAGTAAGGTGCCTTAGGTCGTGGTCTTATACTCAGTGATGCCGCTGGAGTTGATGGACTCACTTATCTTCCAAGTCTTCCGCTGTTATCGTTATTAGATGGCCTTAAGCCATGTTTATCATACTTAATCTCTTTGGAGATATTCGATGTAATAAGTGTGTGATTGCTACTCTGTTATAAATCCTCCATTTGTACTGTGCGTGTCAGCATTACTGATCCAGGGATGACACTGGTGCACAGCAGCACAGACCATTTGAGGTCTGGTCGCTACAAAGTTGGTTTCAGAGCACACGCTGACTATAGGATACGTTCACTAAGCTTAAGCCCTAGAAAGTTTCTCTCTTCTCATTTCTGACCCCTCTCCACTTTCTACTCTTTTAGGAATGGCGAATGCAAGGAGCAAGTTCATGCAACCAGATGAAGACACACCGTTTGGTCGACACTTGAAGGAAGTCACCAAGTACTTGAACATAGGAATACCAAGCATCACCAGAACCTACAACGCCACATTACCCGAAGAGGAGAGCTGGAAGATTCAAGTTATCATTCCAGGAAGGACATTTGTGCCAGTTACTGAACCCATAAGATTGGTTTTCGAAGCACCAACTTGGAGTTTAGGGAAGAGCATGGCCACACACATCGCCATGGGGCGCATTGGAGAAGTCTATCACCAGGAGCTTAAGGATACAATTTACCAAATTTGTGGACGCCGAGACGCGCAATGGGAGATGATCAGAACCAAGAAGGATGGATCAATTGCAGCTTTCATCCAGGAGCAGAACCAACATATTCGTCGCCAGGAGAACCAGATGTGCACGGACAAGGAAGAACTGAAGAAGGCATTAACGAAGATCAAGGAACTCCAAGAAGAACTCAAGGCTACACGCGAAGATTATTTGGAGGAAATCAACGCACTAGTAGGGAAGAATGACGACCTGGAGAAGAAGATTGGAGTATTCATGGGAAATCCAGTGCCAAAAGCAGAAGTCGACGAATGCACTTGTCCGGATAACTACATCATCATCGACGACACTGACTCGGAACCAAGTGAAGATGACTGGGTTGACGAAGCTGGAGCAGACATCATGGAGTCTTCAACGGATCAGAATTTCTAGTAGACCACCATATCAGTAGTAGTTTTCCCCCATTTAATAGTATAGTTCAAGCACTTTGTAAACGCTAGTTAGATCGATTGTTTTGCCTTGTTTGAATTGATTGAGTGATATTTATTGAATTTGTCTCATGAGCATATGGGTAGTGTTTTCTCTCTAGACATCATTCTATTCTTAACTCTCATCTTTTCTAAACCTATCAGATGCCTCCGAGACGCGACACCGGATTTGTTTTCCCGCCAGAGATCACCCAGTTGATTCAGCAACAGAATGCCCTGATGCAAGTGTTAGTGCAGAACCAAGGCAACAACAACAACAACAACAACAACAACAACAACAACAACAACCCACCGCCACCACAACCTGTTGATCACTTAGCCCGTTTCTTAAGGCTAAACCCGCCGGTGTTTTCCAGTAGCACCGAGCCGATTGTTGCAGATGATTGGCTCCGCAAAGTTGGAAGGGAGTTGACCACTGCAGGATGCACAATGCGGAAAGAGTGCGTTTTGCCGCACATCAGCTTGATGGACCCGCAACATCATGGTGGGAGAATTATACAGCCACACACCCTATTGACACTGTCACATGGGACCAGTTTCAGCAAGCTTTCCGTACAGCACATGTTTCAGCAAGAGCTATGGCTATGAAGAAGCGTGAGTTTCGCAACCTACGCCAAGGAGGACGCACCGTAGGCCAGTATGTGGAGGAATTCAGTAAGTTAGCACGTTATGCACCAGATGACGTTGCTACAGATGCAGCCAAGCAGGAGAAGTTTTTGGAAGGACTGAATGATGAGCTGAGTATGCAGTTGATGGTAGCAACCTTCAACAACTACCAGGAGTTGGTAGATAGAGCTCTCATGATTGAAGGGAAGCAACAGCAGATTGAAAACCGCAAGAGGAAGTATGGACAAGGGAAGTACAATTCTGGAGCCCAGCAGAAGCCACGATTTACCCCGAAGCCGGGAGGACAGTTTCAGCATACCCATGGAGGAGGTAGTTCGCACAACCATAATGGCTCTAAAAATGGTAATGGGAATGGAGGAAGCAACGGACAGAACCGCACCAACCCATCTACCCCAGCCAAGAGGGACCTGAGCCAAGTCACTTGTTTCAAGTGTCAGAAGAATGGACATTATGCCAATGAATGTCCTGAAGCCCAAAATGGAAATGGCAATGGAAGCTCTGGGAAGAAGCCGAACCCGTTCAACAAAGGACATGTGAACCACGTGAGCGTGGAGGAGGTTGAAGCTCAGCCTGATGCAGTAATAGGTAAGTTTTTGGTTAAGTCATTTACTGCAACCGTTCTTTTCGATACTGGTGCATCGCATTCATACATATCAAGGGGATTCGTGAATAAGTTTAAGATGTCCACCAAAGTTCTCAGAACCCCTATGTTAGTAACCTCGCCAGGAGCAGAGTATATGGCCACCCAAGGATGTTTTCAGATACCATTGGCCATTGGTAGGCATGTTTTCCCCTCAGACCTCATTGTTTTGGAATCGCAAGGTTTGGATGTGATTTTGGGAATGGATTGGCTATCGTTGTATGGAGGAAACATCGATTGTGCCAGCAAGACAATTTTGCTTACCACCCCGGAAGGGAAAAGGATCAAGTATGTATCCCGACATATGCCGAAGAGGACTCAAGTAAATTCCTTATCAGGAGTTGTACAGGAGGAAGTACCAGTGGTGAAGGATTATCCGGATATATTTCCAGAAGAGTTGCCAGGCATGCCACCAGATAGAGACATTGAGTTCTTGATTGAACTTTTGCCAGGCACAGGGCCAATATCTAAGAGACCATACAGGATGCCCGCAAAGGATTTGGAGGAAATTAAGAAGCAGATCAAGGAGTTACTGGATAAAGGCTATATTCGCCCAAGTTCGTCACCTTGGGGATCACCAGTACTTCTAGTGGAGAAGAAAGATGGATCGCTGAGGATGGTTGTTGATTACCGAGGATTGAATGAAGTGACCATCAAAAACAAGTACCCACTGCCGATGATCAATGATTTGTTTGACCGTTTACAAGGAGCTAAAGTATTTTCCAAGATCGATCTACGATCAGGATACCATCAGTTAAAGATTCAAGAGCAGGATATACCCAAGACGGCATTTACCACCAGATATGGATTGTATGAGTATACCGTTATGTCATTTGGTCTGACTAACGCACCTGCCTATTTCATGAACCTGATGAACAAAGTGTTTATGGAGTTTTTGGATAAGTTCGTCGTGGTATTCATTGATGATATTTTAATCTTTTCCAAGGATGAGGAAGAGCATGAGGAGCATTTACGATTGGTACTTGAGAAGCTCAGAGAACACCAGTTATATGCCAAGTTCAGCAAGTGTGAATTTTGGCTGAAGGAAGTTGGATTCCTTGGACATGTTATTTCTGGAGAAGGAATAGCAGTAGACCCTGCCAAGGTTGACACAGTGACAAGTTGGGAGTCACCCACGACAGTTGGAGAAATCCGGAGTTTTCTTGGACTTGCAGGATACTACCGGAGATTCATCGAGAATTTCTCGAAGATTGCTAAGCCCATGACTGAGCTATTGAAGAAAGACACCAAATTCAATTGGACTGAGGAATGTGAAGCTAGTTTCCAAGAGTTGAAGAAACGATTGGTTACATCACCAGTGTTGATTCTGCCAGATCAACGCAAGGATTATGAAGTTTATTGCGACGCTTCTCGTCGAGGACTTGGAGCAGTGCTCATGCAGGAAGGAAGAGTTGTGTCATATGCTTCACGACAACTTAAACCCCACGAGAAGAATTATGCTACGCATGATTTGGAGTTAGCAGCCGTGGTGCATGCATTGAAGACATGGAGACATTTTCTCATCGGAAACCATTGTGAGGTGTACACGGATCACAAGAGTTTGAAGTACATTTTCACGCAGAAGGAGTTAAATCTCAGACAGCGGAGATGGTTGGAGCTCATTAAGGATTATGATATGAGATTGCATTATCACCCTGGAAAGGCTAACGTAGTAGCAGACGCGTTGAGCCGCAAGAGTCATATCAACACCCTCATGACAGGAGAGTTACCTCAGGAGTTAGCCGAGGACCTTCGCGAGCTATGTTTGGAGATAGTCCCAAGAGGCTATTTAGCGACATTGGAGATTCAGTCTACCTTGATGGAAAGGATCAGAGAAGCTCAGAAGACAGGCAAGGAGATTGAAGAGATAAAGGAGAAGATGAGCACAGGAAAAGCCAAGGGATTTCGTGAGGATGAGCACGATACCTTATGGTTCGAGGACCGCGTATATGCGCCAAATGATCCGGGGATCAGGAAGTTGATTTTGCAAGAAGCCCATGATTCACCATACTCGATTCACCCAGGGAATACCAAGATGTATTTGGATTTGAAGAATACTTTCTGGTGGACCGGAATGAAGAAGGATATTGCAGAGTATGTAGCAGTTTGTGATGTATGCCAGAGAGTGAAGGCAGAGCACCAGAAGCCAGCAGGATTGCTACAACCATTGTCGATACCCGAATGGAAGTGGGATAAAATAGGCATGGATTTTATCACAGGATTACCCAGGACTCGTTCAAGCTATGACTCAATATGGGTTGTAGTTGACCGATTGACGGAAGTGGCTCATTTCATTCCAGTAAAGACCACTTACACCAGTGCTAAGTTGGCAAAGATATACATGACCAGGATCGTATGTTTGCATGGAGTTCCGAGGACCATTGTATCAGACAGAGGAACCCAATTTACCTCGAAGTTTTGGAAGCAGTTACATGAAACATTGGGAACCAGGCTGGAATTTAGTACAGCATTTCACCCACAGACAGATGGACAGACCGAGAGAGTCAACCAGATTTTGGAGGACATGTTGAGAGCATGTGCACTAGATTATGGATCTAGTTGGGACGACAATTTGCCATATGCGGAGTTTTCTTATAACAATTGTTATCAAACCAGTTTGAAGATGGCCCCTTTCGAAGCTTTGTACGGAAGGAGGTGTAGAACGCCGTTGTTATGGGACGAAGTTGGAGACCGTCAGTTGTTTGGACCAGATTTGATTAAGGAGTCTGAACAGAAAGTGAGGTTGATTCGCGATAGGCTCAAGGTAGCCTAGTCCAGGCAGAAGAGTTATGCTGATTCTAAACGAAAAGAGACAGTTCACGAAGTCGGAGACCGAGTATATCTTCGAGTATCACCCCTTCGAGGAGTGAAGCGCTTTGGAGTTAAGGGAAAGTTAGCACCCCGTTTTATCGGACCATACAGAGTTTTGGAACGTATGGGAGAGGTTGCCTACAAGCTGGAATTGCCTTAAGGATTGTCTGGCGTTCATGATGTATTTCACGTTTCGCAGTTGAAGAAGTGCCACACAGAGATGGCTGAGATACCACTGAGAGATACTGTGCCACTGGAAGTGATTCAGCTGGAAAGTGATTTGACTTATGAGGAGAAGCCAGTTAAGATTCTGGAGTATGCCAGCCGAGTTACCGCAGCAAGGTTATCAAGTTTTGCAAAGTCCAGTGGAGTCACCACACGGAGGATGAAGCCACCTGGGAGCGAGAGGAAGATCTACGGAAAGACCACTCCCACCTGTTTTCTAGCCAACCCGAATCTCGAGGGCGACATTCATCTTAAGGGGGGTAGGTTTGTAACATCCCAAATTTTCAATTTGGTATGTTATACATAGATCATCATATTTGCATTTTGATAAAATCCTCGATAAATCCTAAGCAACTCAAGGACCCTCGGAGAGAGTTGGGGATTTTCTCGAATTTTCATATTTGATTTTCATCAAATAATAAGGCGAGGATTTTGGGTTTTAATTATTTTCTCTCCGGTAAAATATTTCATTAAACAAAATAAATGAGAGGAGAAAATATGACTTCTCCAAAACAATTGAAATACTGGAGGTAAAATGTTAAAATCATTTATTGGAATTTATTTGGATTTTATTTGCAATTTTTATTGCATTAAAAATATTGCATGTTTTCAAAATATTTATTTTGTGTTAAAAAATGTTCACCCTATTCTAGATTTTCTAACTAGACGGGGAAATTTTATTTTATATTTTTCTGATTTTTATTTATTTTTCTGTGAATTATTTTCCGCGGAACTTATTTAAAAAAAAGGACGCGCGCCCGCTGGGCCGAGCCCAGGCCGGCGGCCCACCCCCCGCCCCTCTCCTCTCCCCGCACGACGCCGCCGTCGCCGTGTCCATGGCGGACACGGGAAGCCCCGCCGCCGCACCTTGCCCCCTCCCCCAAGCTGCTGCCCCCCTTCCTATTTATACCCCCCCTCTCTCTCTCCTCTCATCAAGTCGCCGCCGCCGGAAGCCCGAGCCGCTGCCGCCGC
>NC_057808.1:59446778-59476612 GCF_018294505.1 Triticum aestivum | reverse complement strand
GTTTTTTTTCGGTTTTATTATTTTGCGAGCGTTTACCGAACCGTTCGTTTCAACGAACGCGTTCGTCGGTTTTTCTCTGTTAACGAACGTCCGTTCTTTAACCGTTCATCCGTTTTTCTTTTTCGTCGGATTTTTCCGCTATTTTTCTCAGATTCGATTTCTGATCGAATCTTCGTTTCTGTTTAACTTCTCGCTCGTTTATCGGAATCAGGCGATTCAAGCGCCTAGAGTTTCGTCTCGAAATTCTCTTTCCGTTTAACCTACTCAAACAAGTTTTTGCTACAGTAAAATTTGACCTAGATCCAGATTAGTAAACGAAGCTATTTTCTTTCGCCGTTTGACTTTCGTTGCTTCTTTCGAGTTGATTCTTTTTGCAAACCGGAGTTCTTAAGTTGAACTTTCTGGTTGGATCCTTCATTCGAGTTTTACCTGTGCATTAGATGAGTACTGATTGTATGCTTGTTTGTTTGCGATAGAGTACCCGGAGTGTGCCGCTTGTTACTTCGAATCGCTAGGTTTTGCGGATCATCAGCAAGGCAAGTAACACTTTGATCATATTTCTTCCATACCCAGTTTTTATTGCATTAGATCTATTTTCCTCAAACACTTGCATGATTAGGATCTAATTAAATTGTGGGTATTGGGAAGTAGATGTGGTAGTACCTATTGCCTTGTTTATTATCAAACCCTTGGGAGTTACTTCTACGTTTGCTATTATTATTGCCATGCTATGCTCGTAGACGTGGATTGGGTTTGAGAGATTTTCATGACAGATGTGAGATTGTTAATTAATGGTTTACTTAAGGTGGCAACTAAAACTCACATCTGGTGGATTGAGGTACCTGGGTATTCCAGGATTGCCTGTTTTTCTTTTGGACCGCCACCCAGGTTCAAAGGGATCATAAGATTATTCATGCTAGAAACTTCCGTGTGCAGCCGCAAGCTATTATGGGCTCTAGCATAGTTGACTAAGTTGTGTGAACTCTTACAGTGGTAGACTAGCAGATGTAGGGGAAAGTAGGTGTAACTGTCTACCCATACGTAAGGTGCAAACACTTCTGAAAGACTGTGTCTTGGTCATCCGTTACTCAAACACCATGTAGTGCGAGTAATTCAACGGAGGAGATCAAGTCTTGTGGGGAAAAGTGCACAAACCTCTGCAGAGTGTACAAACTAATCATGGTTAGCCGTGTCCCCGGTTATGGACAACTTGAGTATCTAGTACTTGGATTATCATGTGAATCTCATCACTATGTTACTTCTAATTAATTTTGTTGGGTTATTGATGACATTTAATTGGGATTGAGATGCTGTCAACCATCTCAATGTTTCACAACCACCATGATAGTTAAATAAAATATATTCCTTTGAAGTAGGATAAAATTGGCTTTTCGCAAAACTGTAACCATAGAGCTTTCCACCAGCCATATGTGCATGTAGTATAGCATTGTTATTGTTCATTATTCTCTATGTGTTACATTGCCAGCATATCCTATGTGCTGACCCGTTTTCGGGCTGCAACGTTTCATGTTGCAGACTTTTCAGACGACGAGTAAGGTGCCTTAGGTCGTGGTCTTATACTCAGTGATGCCGCTGGAGTTGATGGACTCACTTATCCTCCAAGTCTTCCGCTGTTATCGTTATTAGATGGCCTTAAGCCATGTTTACCATACTTAATCTCTTTGGAGATATTCGATGTAATAAGTGTGTGATTGCTACTCTGTTATAAATCCTCCATTTGTACTGTGCGTGTCAGCATTACTGATCCAGGGATGACACTGGTGCACAGCAGCACAGACCATTTGAGGTCTGGTCGCTACACACAACCACCATTCTATTCCACATATAGTGCTATGTCCATGGCTCACGCTCATGTATTGCGTGAAGATTGAAAAAGTTTTGAAAATGTCAAAAGTATGAAACAATTGCTTGGCTTGTCATCGGGGTTGTGCATGACTTAAATACTTTGTGTGGTGAAGATAGAGCATAGCCAGACTATATGATTTTGTAGGGATAACTTTCTTTGGCCATGTTATTTTGAGAAGACATGATTGCTTTGTTAGTATGCTTGAAGTATTATTATTTTTATGTCAATATTAAACTTTTTTCTTGAATCTTTCGGATCTGAATATTCATACCACAATTAAGAAGAATTACATTGAAATTATGCCAAGTAGCACTCCGCATCAAAAATTCTGTTTTTATCATTTACCTACTCAAGGACGAGCAGGAATTAAGCTTGGGGATGCCTAATACGTCTCCAACGTATCTATAATTTTTAATTGCACCATGCTATATTATCTACTGTTTTGGACATTATTGGGCTTTATTATTCACTTTTATATTATTTTTGGGACTAACCTATTAACCGGAGGCCCAGCCCAGAATTGCTGTTTTTTGCCTATTTCAGAGTTTCGCAGAAAAGGAATATCAAACGGAGTCCAAACGGAATGAAACCTTCGGGAACGTGATTTTTAGGAAGATTATGATCCGGGAGACTTGGACCCTACGTCAAGAAACAAAGGAGGAGGCCACGAGGTAGGGGGCGCGCCCACCCCCCCAGGGCGCGCGCTCCACCCTCGTGGGGCCCCTGTTGCTCCACCGATGTACTCCTTCCTCCTATATATACCTACGTACCCCCAACCGATCAGATACAGAGCCAAAAACCTAATTCCACTGCCGCAACCTTCTGTACCCACGAGATCCCATCTTGGGGCATGTTCCGGAGCTCCGCCGGAGGGGGCATCCATCACGGAGGGCTTCTACATCATCACCATAGCCTCTCCGATGAAGTGTGAGTAGTTTACCTCAGACCTTCGGGTCCATAGTTAGTAGCTAGATGGCTTCTTCTCTCTTTTTGGATCTCAATACAATGTTCTCCCCCTCTCTCGTGGAGATCTATTCGATGTAATCTTCTTTTTGCGGTGTGTTTGTTGAGACCGATGAATTGTGGGTTTATGATCAAGATTATCTATGAACAATATTTGAATCTTCTCTGAATTCTTTTATGTATGATTGGTTATCTTTGCAAGTCTCTTCGAATTATCAGTTTGGTTTGGCCTACTAGATTGATCTTTCTTGCAATGGGAGAAGTGCTTAGCTTTGGGTTCAATCTTGCGGTGTCCTTTCCAAGTGACAGCAGGGGCAGCAAGGCACGTATTGTATTGTTGCCATCGAGGATAACAAGATGGGGTTTTTATCATATTGCATGAATTTATCCCTCTACATCATGTCATCTTGCTTAAGGCGTTACTCTGTTTTCATGAACTTAATACTCTAGATGCATGTTGGATAGTAGTCGATGAGTGGAGTAATAGTAGTAGATGCAGGCAGGAGTCGGTCTACTTGTCTCGGACGTGATGCCTATATACATCATCATACCTAGATATTCTCATAACTATGCTCAATTCTGTCAATTGCTCAACAGTAATTCGTTCACCCACCGTAAAATACTTATGCTCTTGAGAGAAGCCACTAGTGAAATATATGGCCCCCGGGTCTATCTTCGTCATATTAATCCTCCAACACTTATTTATTTTCTTTGCTTTTACTTTTCTTTTATTTTTACTTTGCATCTTATCATAAAAATACCAAAAATATTATCCTATCATATCTATCAGATCTCACTCTCGTAAGTGACCGTGAAGGGATTGACAACCCCTTATCGCGTTGGTTGCGAGGAGTTATTTGTTTTGTGTAGGTACGAGGGACTCGCGCGTAGCCTCCTACTGGATTGATACCTTGGTTCTCAAAAATTGAGGGAAATACTTACGCTACTTTGCTGCATCACCCTTTCCTCTTCAAGGGAAAACCAACGCAGTGCTCAAGAGGTAGCAGTACCATTATCAGTTATAATGCTGTGTGGAAAGCCAAACCGGAAAATCACCTTTTTGATTAATTGAACCGCCGTAGCTGCATCCCACTTACTGACTGGCTCTGCCTCCACCCACTTAGTGAACTTATCAACCGCCACCAAAAGGTGGGTCTTCTTATCCTTGGATCGCTTAAAGGGCCCAACCATATCCAGCCCCCAAGTTGCAAACGGCCAAGTGATTGGTATCATCCTCAATTCCTGGGCCGGAACATGAGCTCAGCCTGATAACTTCTGACAAGCGCCGCACTTTTTCACCAAGTCTTCTGCATCAGCATGAGCTATCAGCCAATTGAAGCCGTGACGAAAAGCTTTAGCCACCAGGGATTTTGAACCGGCGTGATGACCACAATCCCCTTCGTGAATCTCACGCAGAATCTCACATCCTTCTTCAGGAGACACGCAAAGCTAAAACGCCCCTGTCACACTGCAATGATGTAACTCTCCATTGATAATAGTCATGGACTTGGACCGCCGGATTATCTGTCGGGCCAAAGTTTGATTGTCCGATAACTCGCCCCGGTTCATATACGCCAAATATGGGACCGTCCAGTCTGGGATGACATGAGTAGCTGCCACCAACTGAGCCTCCGGATCAGGAACAGCCAAATCTTCCTCTGTTGGGAGCTTGACCGACGGATTATGTAGCACATCCAGAAAGACGTTAGGTGGAACCGGTTTACGTTGGGAACCCAAGCGACTTAAAGCGTCCGCCGCTTCGTTCTTCCGCCGGCCCACTTGATCAACCTGATAGCCCTTGAAGTGACCTGCAACAACATCCACCTCTCGACGATATGCTGCCATGAGTGGATCCTTGGAATCCCAAGTACCAGACACTTGTTGAGCCACCAAGTCCGAGTCACACGAAGCACTTAACCCGGCTTAAATTCATCTCCTTAGCCATTCGAAGACCATGGAGTAAAGCTTCATACTCAGCTGCATTGTTAGTGCAAGGGAACATTAAACAAAGAACATAACAAAACTTATCACCTCATGGGGAAGTTAATACGACTCCATCCCCCGAGCCCTCCAATTGTCTGGACCCATCAAAATGAATAGTCCAATAAGTATGATCCGCCTTCTCCTCTGGCGCCTGTAATTTTGTCCAGTCATTGATGAAATCCACAAGTGCCTGAGATTTGATCGCCGTCCGGGGCATATATTTTAACCCGTGAGGCCCAAGCTCAATAGCCCATTTGGCAATCCGGCCAGTCGCTTCCCTGTTCTGGATTATATCCCCCAAAGGAGCAGAGCTGACCACAATGATGGGATGACCCTGGAAATATTGCTTAAGCTTTCGGCTCGCCATAAAAACTCCATACGCCAACTTCTGCCAATGCGGGTACCTTTGCTTGGACTCGATAAGTACCTCACTGATATAATAAACCGGCCGTTGAACCGGATACTCCTTTCCGGCCTCCTTGCGCTCCACAAAAATAGCCACGCTAACAGCCCGGGCGTTAGCAACCAAATATAACAACAATGGCTCTTTATCAACAGGAGCAGCAAGGACCGGCGGATTGGCCAGCTGCCGCTTTAAGTCCTCAAACGCTTCATTGGCAGCGTCACTCCAGACGAAGTCATCCGTCTTCTTCAGCATCTAATACAAAGGGATGGCCTTCTCACCAAGGCGACTGATAAACCGGCTCAAGGCGGCAATCCGGCCTGCCAGGCGTTGAACATCATCGATACACTTCGGTTTAGCCAAAGAAGTTATAGCCTTGATTTTCTCCGGATTAGCCTCAATGCCCCTGTTAGACACCAGAAAGCCCAAGAGCTTGCCTGCTGGTACACCAAAGACACACTTGGCCGGATTAAGCATCATTTTATAAACCTGGAGGTTATCAAAGGTCTCCTTCAAGTCATCTATCAATGTCTCCTCCTTTCTGGATTTCACCACAATATCGTCCACATAAGCATGAACATTGCGGCCGATCTGATCATGAAGACAATTCTGCACACAGCGCTGATAAGTCGCCTGGGCACTCTTGAGCCCAAAAGGCATAGACACATAACAGAAGGCTCCAAAGGGAGTTATGAAAGTTGTCTTCTCCTGGTCCTTAACTGCCATTTTGATTTGATGGTAGCCAGAATAAGCATCCAGAAAACTTAAACGCTCGCAACCCGCCGTAGCATCAATGATATGATCAATACGAGGGAGGGAAAAAGGATCCACTGGACAAGCCTTGCTTAAATCTGTGTAGTCCACACACATACGCCAAGTGCCGTTCTTCTTAAGTACCAGCACCGGATTAGCCAACCACTCAGGATGAAACACTTCAATGATAAACCCAGCTGCCAAGAGCCTGGCTATCTCCTCACCAATAGCCTTGCGTCTTTCTTCATTGAACCGGCGAAGAAATTGCTTGACCGGTTTAAACTTCGGATCAACATTAAGTGTGTGCTCAGCGAGTTCCCTTGGTACACCTGGCATGTCAGAAGGCTTCCACGCAAAGATGTCCCGGTTCTCACGGATGAACTCGATGAGCGCGCTTTCCTATTTCGGATCCAGGTTAGCGCTGATGCTAAACTGCTGGGATGAATCGCCAGGAACAAAATCAACCAGCTTAGTCTCATCAGCCGATTTAAACTTCAAGGTCGGATCATGCTCTGTAGTTGGCCTCTTCAAGGTCATATCTGCCGGATCAACATTGTCCTTGTAAAACTTCAACTACTCTATTGCACAAACCGACTCAGCATAAGCCGCATCACCTTCTTCACATTCCAAGGCGATCTTACGGATCCCATGTACCGTGATGGTCCCCTTATGACCCGGCATTTTGAGCTGCAGATAGACATAACAGGGCCTTGCCATGAACTTAGCATAAGCCGGCCGCCCAAACAGGGCATGATACGGGCTCTTGATTTTCACCACTTCAAAGGTCAATGTCTCTGATCTTGAATCATGCTCATCACCAAAAGCAACCTCTAGATCTATCTTACCCACTGGATACACCGATTTACCAGGCACCACACCATGGAAAACGGTGTTGGACGGTCTAAGATTTTTATCTGTTAACCCCATGTGACGAAAGTTTCATAATAAAGTATATTGATACTACTCCCTCCATCCATGAGTACATTGGTGAACTTATAACCCCCAACCTGAGGTGCCACCACCAACGCCAGATGACCCGGATTATCAACCCGAGGTGGATGATCCTCTCAACTCCACACAATGGGTTGTTCAGACCGGCGTAAGTAACGGGGCACCGCCGGTTCAACGGAGTTCACTGCCCTTTTATGAAGCTTCTGATCGCGTTTACACAGGCTAGTGGTGAAGACATGGTACTACCCACTGTTCAACTGCTTCGGGTTGCTCTGGTAACCCGACTGCTGCTGCTGCTGTTGATTCCCCTGATGATTATAACCACCTTGGTTGCCTTGATTGCCATGACCGCTTTGATTACCGTGAAATCCTGAACTGGAACTGCTTCCACCATAACCCGGCCCATGAGACCCGGGGCCTGAACCGCCGGCCGGTCCATGATCATTCCGGAAAAAATCTGAATTTTTGAACTCCCGCATAATATAACAATCCTTCCAGAGGTGCGTGGCTGGCTTGTCCCACGGTCCGTGCTTTGGGCAGGGCTGGTTCAACAGGTAATTCAGGCGCTCCGGATTGGGACTTGGTTCTCCTCCACGCGGGGGCGGTTTACCCTTACGACGCTGACCATTACCCTGCGCATTGGTATTAGCCACAAAATCTGAAGTGTTATCCGCCTTACGCTTACCGCTGTTTCCATGACCCGTCGGGTTATGCTGCTGCCCTTTGGTGCTGCCGCCCTTCTTTCCCTTTCCTGTCTTGTCATCATCAGATTCAGGGTCCTTGGTACTATCGGAGTCGGCATACTTCACCAAGGCTGCCATAAGAGTCCCCATGTCATTGCAGTGACGTTTGAGCCGCCCCAACTTCAACTTCAGAGGTGTAAACCGGCAATTTCCTTCCAACGTTAAAACTGTTGTATCAGCGTTGATGCGATCTGATGAATGCAAAATTTCCGAAACCCGGCGCACCCAATGGGTTGTTGATTCTCCTTCCTCCTAGACACAGGCCGCTAAGTCCACAATTGACATGGGTTGCTTGCACGTGTCTTTGAAATTCTGAATAAACCGGGCTCTTAACTCGGCCCATGATCCGATGGAGTTAGCTGGCAAGTTCTTCAGCCAAGTGCGAGCCGTCCCTTCCAACATCATGGTGAAGTATTTAGCACATGCCGCATCATCTACGTCTAGCATCTCCATCGCCATCTCATAACTTTCAACCCATGCCTCGGGGGATAAATCGGCAGTGTAATTCGGCACTTTACGTGGGCCCTTGAAGTCCTTGGGCAGCCGTACATTGCGTAATGCTGGGACGATACATGGCACCCCCAAAGAACTGGAGGTCACCCCTAGTTCCACCGAAGTTGTTGGATGAACCAGAGTAAGCTGGCGGGCCGCATTCTGTGCTGCTAACTCAGCCTCCCGATGTGCCCTGGCACGGTCCACCACATCCTGAGCATCAACACCGCCACCTGTCGGGTTATGGCCTCGAGGCGGATTATGGTTCCGCGCATTGCTAGACACAGCCGGTTCATCAATATGTCTGCTGTAACTCCGGCTTGGGCGGGGGGTGGAATGAATCCTCTCGCGATTGTACGAATAAGCCTGCTGCTGAGTCAAAGCTAGCTGAAGGAGCTCCCTAGCTCGTCGCGTCTCCACCGCTATAGGGGACTCACCATCGACTGGGAGGGCTGCCAATCATGAAGTGGCCGCGACTATGTTATCCAAGGGGTTGGAGTAATGACCCGGAGGTGTGGGCACATGCTGGGATGGCATATTCTAAGGAGGTGGGTCCATTGTGCGTGGCTGAACCGGCGTCCCCGTTCCAGGTGCCTCGACCCGGTTTACCACTGGCTGGTTGCTGGTTCCTGCTCCTGGCGAGTTGAAGAGATTCCTGGCTTCGTAAACCGGAGGCAGGTGAGATCGGTACCTCCTTCTCATGACATCATTCGATGCGTTTTGATCCAACATAAGCCGATAAGCCTGTGCATCTAACTTGGCCTGCTTCGCCGTCATCCTGGCGTTTTCGGCGGCCAGGTCCGCTTTGGCTTGGGCTATTTGATCCTTTACCTTCGCCACCTCCGCATTGTGCCGCTCCTGATCTGCCGGGTTGACCTCAGCGGCTAGCAGTGCTGCCAAGGTGTCAAATAAATCGGACAAAGCCTGAGCCGGTGGTGGTGCGGGGCCTCCTGCCCCAGCTGCCGTCGCCGGCGTTGAACCGGAGATCATCGCCGCGGTGGTCGAAGATTGTGGCGCTGACTGTGTACCGGCCATGAAGATCGCAACTCGGCTTGGTGGATCAAAGGGGTCCAGAATACTGTCGCCATTGGAACAGCCCCCAAACCGGCCATCCTGAAGCTGGTACAATGACTCGGTTTCTCCAGTAGATGACTTGTCCCCGGAGTAAACGACGGTTTCGCCATCATGTTCCGATCTATCCTCAGATTCCACTCCGTGGATGACTCCCACGAAGGCACGCTTCATGGCAGGCTTAACCCAGGCAGATCTTGCACACTGAGCCGTTTCGATGATGTCGGTGCAGATGTCCGGCTCAGGGCCCGGTTCGCCAATCTTGCCGATGAACACGTGAATGCCGCCGAAGGGGACCCGGTACCCGTACTCAACTGAGCCGGCCTCGGGGCCCCAGCCTGCGTCTTCGATGTAGAGTTTGCCGCGACGACTCTTGGTCATCCGGCCCACAGCATATCCCTTGAGTCCTTTGAAACTACCCTCTAAGAACTCGAAACCATCGTGCAATAGCCCCACGGTGGGCGCCAACTGTCGTGGTTTTGTCACGGCAGATGTCCTAGGGAAAGGACTTAGTCGTGGATCCATCGCGACGGGTTAGCTTAAAGGGGTTAAAGCGGACAAAGGACATAGAGAGTTTATACTGGTTCGGCCCCTTGCGGTGAAGGTAAAGGCCTAGTCCAGTTGTTGTGGAATTGCTAGGGTTTCGATGACCAGGGAGCGAATTCGCTATGCCTGGCTCTCGAGTTGTTGTTTGTTCTCCCTAAACCGCCGCCGGGTCATCCCCTTATATACATGGGTTGACGCCCGTCGGTTTACAGGATCCCGAGGCCGGTTCATAAATGTGTCCGACCCGGTCTCTACTCTTTCTATCTTACAGCACAAGTTTACATATCAATGTCGGTTTATGTCTACAGGCCTTAATCCGCCTTTGGGCTTTGGGCCCCCATGAAGTGCCACCGTCTTTGTCTTCATGGGCTTGAAACATAATAACTCATTATGGGGATAACCCGGCCTCTCCTGGCCGGTTTATACCCAGTAGTAATATCCCCAACAGGTGTGGAGTGTCGAATCTAGTCGCGTGGGCCGTCGGGGAAGTTGGAGTGGCGGCTCCGAAGAGCACCTTTGTGTTGTGGGGTGTCAGATCTGGTCTGTGGGTGACAGAGTCGTCGGCTCGTGTGGAGTGCGAGCTCGGGGACGGCGGGGAAGTCAAACAATGGCTCCCTAGAGCACCTCTGTGATGTGAGTGTCGGATCTAGTCTCGTGGGCGGTAGAGTCGTCGGCTCGTGTGGCATGTGTGAGTTGTTGAGGTTTCTAAGCCGGAGTGGCAGCTCCAGGTCGTGTGGTAGGGTAGTAACTCTGGTCATTTGGGTGACAAGGAAGCCGGCTTGTTTGGGTACGTAGTCCCAAGGCTGTTGTGTGTTTCATTGTATCGGTTTTCGTCCAGTATTCCTTATAAACTGACCAATTCTCTTCCTATTAATGCCTACAAGTATTCCTTATAAACTGGTTAATTCTCTTCTTATTAATGCAATGCAAAGGCTGAGCTCGTGTCGGTTCCTCGAAAAATGGCATTTCTCTCATAGCTGAAATATGTCGCAATGAAATAAAACTCACCACACATCCACAAACTATTTCCTAAATTACATTTTGTCCTCTGAACATTTGACCCACATTTTCCATATCTGATCCCAAAACCTTTGCCCCAAGAGTATAGGTTGTAAACTTTCTATAATTCATCAGTGTCACATAGCTAAATTGCAATTATTCAACGGTAGAAATAGCTGCCTCGAGTAAATATCGATTAAAAAAACTTCCCAACACCGAGACTGTCATTAGTAGTACTATTGTATTTTTATTATTTACCTTACATCAGACTCAATCAAAAAATTACTCCCTTCGTCCTTCAAAGAGTGTACTTTCAACTTTATTGGAAAATCAAATTATCTCAAAGTTTGACTGAGTTTGTGCAAAAATATATCAATGTTTGTGAAACCAAATAGGTATATGATGAAAATATATTTTATCGGGAATCTAATGTTACTACTTTGATGGCATAAATGTAAGTGTATTGTTGTATAAATACGGTCAAACATAAAAAAAGTTTGACTTTCCAACAAAGTTGGAAGTACACTCTTTCGAGGATGGAGAGAGTATATCCTTAGAACAAGCTCTCTATAGACTGCTAGTACACCCAATGACCTATACCAAGCGAATTAAAATCAATAAGTTTTACAGGTTATTCACAAACCCAGTGGCGGACCCTGCAGCCCAAAGCTGGCGGGCCAACCAAAAGAAAATATCTTATGGGCTATTATTTAAAGGCCTAGGACTAAATGCATAGTGTACAAAATACCTTGGGCTGGGCAAACCACGCCCCATTAAGCCTTGCTTTAGCTCCGCCAGTGCACAAACCTCCAGTCCAGCCCGGCTGCCCGCGCTTCATATCGGGTCAATAGCTTGGAGACCTGGGTGAGATCTCCCTTCTTGTGTACACCTTTGTTTCTTCCTTGTAGTACTGTGCATCTATGTTCACGGCCGCTTCCGCATGTTCTAGTTCCCCTATACTGTCGTCCAAAAAAGATATAGTTCCATCTTTTAAGATGACATTCCATACTGAGATGATGTACTGAATAATTTTGATATGGTTTTTGGTGAGTACGGATGCTCTCGAAGTTCTTCAACATCTGAAAGTAGTTTTCCCTATACCATAAAGCACAACATTTCATTAGGAGGCAAATAGTAAGTTTTTCTTGTACCATAAAGCACAACATTTCATCATGATTCAGACTATTCCTTGGACTGTATGAATCATAAAGCTAATTAGCATTGCCTCAGCATACGAAGTGTACCCATAAGAAAGCAAACGAAGCGGAAAATAAAGAGTCAATGCTCCATGCATATACATTGTAGGATCTGATATGTACAAAAAGTACACCACTATGCAATCATCACGGCTTTATAAAACGACCAAAACACATGAGTTCATATTTTCTCTAGAAAACAGAAGAACGCAAATTGAGTGTTGCACAAAATTATCATAACATGATCTCCCACCAGTATTGACAAAAAAATTACACGTACATCAACAGTTAAGTTGAATGCACACATTTATAGATGTACATAGAAGCAATTGTGGAGCTAGACAAGTTTCCTTTTTTTCTGTTACCTGTTTCAAGGCTTCCATGCCTATGTGGCAATCCTTCCATCAATGGTGGCAGTCGTCCCTACTCGAGGAAGCGGCATGCTTCTTCAATTTAAGAAAAACAATACAACGAGCCATGCCATTGCGAAATGCAACAGTATTGTCTAATACCTCAAGCAAGCAGTTCACCATGCCATGCGTCCATCCTTGTTTTACCACTCCCTCGCGTGATTGTTTGACTTGGAAATACCTCCTATTCCGTTCCATTACCTTCTTATCACCAAGAAATAAAACATACGGATAGGGTGTGCACCGTTAAATTCCTGATGAAACCATTGTACATGTAGTAGGCCGAAGCAAGATGTTAGGTTGCAGACTTACAATAGATAGATTCAGTAGCATACTTTGAGAAGGTACTCAAAATTGCAACCTGTGATTTGTGAGAGACACGAAGACAACAATAGTAATAATAAGCATGTCGATCACGTGCAGCTACTTAATAGGACTGAAAGTACAATAACAAATAAGAGGATATTTCAAAACAAAAATACTGGAAAGATGACTTTTCCATACAGTACCATTCCATAATTAGAAGAAATGAAAACAACATCTTCATATGTCCTCTCCAAATTAGTATACCTGCGATTTTGAAACATACATGTTTTCTTTCTAGTTAGTGTCTTTCCAACTATGTAGTTTATTCAGTTTCTTCTAATTGATACTTCTACAGGTATGTACAGATTGAAACAGAACACTTGCAAGAGGGATGACAATTCCATATGCTCCAGCGGGCGACACTAATTATTTCCATCAAGAAGGAGAGTTGCAAATGCCTTCTTAATACAACCAATGGCTACAAGCATAGATAACTGAAATTAGAAATCATCATTGCCTTGTTGCATGCTAAGGAGGATACAACCTGTGATCTTGGGGAAAATGGATATGACTTTGTATAGTACCATTTGCATTATCAATATGAGACCATGTTTTCGGTGGAAATATTTGTTATGATCAAGGTTGGGACTAATAGGCTCACGCAGATTGCGCATTCTGTGGTGCAGCATTTCCAAACTGCTTTCATGCCAGACAGAAACATCCTAGAAGGGGTTGTGGTCCTTCATGAAACGCTCCATGAAATTCACACGAAAAAACTAGATGGAGTTGTTTTTAAGGTGGATTTCGAGAAAGCGTACGATAAAGTCAAATGGTCATTCCTTCAACAGGCCTTGCGTATGAAAGGTTTTGAAGAAGCCTGACGGCGCCAGGTAGAATCATTCACGCAAAAAGGGAGTGTTGGAATTAAAGTGAATGATGACATAGGTCATTATTTCCAGACACATAAGGGCCTAAGACAAGGGGATCCAATGTCTCCTATTTTGTTCAACATTGTAGTTGATATGTTAGCAATTCTGATAGGAAGGGCTAAGGAGGCTGGTCAGGTGGGTGGATTAGTGCCTCATCTAGTTGATGGAGGTGTGTCTATCCTACAGTACGCCGATGATACGATCATCTTTATGGAGCATGACTTGGCAAAAGCGAGAAATATGAAGCTGGTGTTATGCTTATTTGAACAATTGACCGGGTTAAAGATTAACTTTCACAAAAGCGAATTGTTCTGTTTTGAAAGAGCCAATGAGGAACAAGAGGCTTATAGGCAATTGTTTGGGTGCGAATTGGGGACTTTACCTTTTACGTATTTAGGTATACCAATTCACCATCGTAAGCTGACAAACAGAGAATGGAAGTGTATCGAGGATCGCTTTGAAAAGAAACTGAGTTGCTGGAAGGGCAAGCTCATGTCTTACGGAGGCCGATTAATTCTGGTTAATTCGGTTCTCATGAGTATGCCTATGTTTCTCTTGTCGTTCTTCGAAGTCCCAGTTGGAGTTAGGAAAAGACTGGACTTCTATCGATCCCGATTCTTCTGGCAGAGCGATGAACTTAAAAGAAAGTATAGACTCGCCAAGTGGGATATTATCTGTCGACCGAAAGACCAAGGGGGTCTTGGCATTGAGAACCTCGAGGTCAAAAACAGATGTCTTCTCAGCAAGTGGATGTCGAAGTTGTCTCTCGAGACTGATGCCACTTGGGCACAGATCCTTCATAGCAAGTATCTTCACTCCAAAACTTTGTCCCAGGTGACAGCGAGGCCGACTGACTCACCTTTTTGGAAAGGGCTTGTGAGAGTCAAATTAGCCTTTTTAATAGGACAAAGTTTATTATCGGTAATGGTGCTACCACACGATTCTGGGAGGATACTTGGCTCGGAGAGACTCCCCTTGCACTTCAATATCCGTCTCTGTATCGTATTGTTCAACGACGTGATGCTTTCGTTGCAACGGTACTTCAATCCATTCCCCTTAATATTCAGTTCAGGAGGACGCTAGCCGGTAATCGTTGAGAAGAATGGCTCCATCTAGTGAGTAGACTGATGGAGGTTCAGCTATCTCAACAACCCGACAAGTTACGCTGCAAGCTTACTAGGTCTGGAGAGTTTACAGTTAAATCAATGTATTTTGATGTTATCAATTCAAGCTCTATTCCTAGTTCCAAATATGTTTGGGCTGTCAAAGTTTCTTTAAAAATCAAAGTGTTTATGTGGTTTGTACATAAACAAGTCATCTTAACCAAGGACAATTTGGTAAAGCGTAACTGGACAGGACCTACTAGGTGTAGTTTCTGTGATCGGGATGAAACCATCAAACACCTTTTTCTTGATTGCCCGTTGGCAAAAGTTTTATGGCGGACGGTCCATATTGCCTTTAATATTACTCCTCCGAGTTCTGTCAGCACGTTATTTGGAACGTGGCTTAACGGGATAGAGTCCGAAACAGCAAGACACATTCGCGTAGGAGTATGTGCTTTATTATGGGCAGTATGGAACTGCAGAAATGATTTGGTTTTTAACATATCAACAAATATTCATTTTTTGCAGGTTATATTCCGAGCCACGGTGTTGATCCGTATGTGGTCGCTACTCACTCCGACGGAGGCCATGGAGCGTTTGGTTACTGGATCTATCCGGTGGGAGATGGTAGCACAAGATATCTTCAACCGGTTTGGATGGCGGTCATGTAATAGGATAGGCAATTAGTTTACCTATCTCTCTTATGCCAGCCGGTTGTGGCTTTTTTTGGCTAGTTTTGTTATTGGCCTTTTGGCTCTTTGTGAGCTTTCCTTTACTTTTGTTGGAGACTTTAAGACCTTGTTGAACCTTTTTGCTTATCTATAAAGTTGGTCGTATGCATCGATCTGATGCAGAGGCCGGAAAGTCCCCCCTTTTTGAAAAAAATACGTAAAGTAATAACTGAACGACTTCGTAAGTGTGAGCTAAAGCTCATTTCTGATAGGACGCTACTCTTTTTGAAGAGTAAACATTTCCCTTGACCATCACGAACCTTGGACAAGTCTTGGATTCCCCTTGGCCAAAGACTGCAATTTAGGGAGCAATAACCTAACGCCGTATCACCCTAGACAAAAGTTGTGAGCAATCACCTATATCCACAACCATTTGTGTCATGTTTTGAATTGTGTCAAAAAAATCTGTGTGATGTTTAGTTAGTAGAGATAATTCACAGAAGATTTGGCACTGGTTTGATTTCAGTTTTGAATTTATAACAGTGGCAAATAAATAAAAACAGAAAAAAAAAACGAAAACCTACCTGAGGCCCAGCCATCCCACGGCCAGGTCGTCTTGAATCTCTGCCAGTAGGAAGAGGCCTGTCGAGCGCGCGCTCATCCTGCAGCCACCTCTTGCTTAGCGTTGTCTCCCGCGTCCTCATCCCCATCAGCTCGCCTGGGAGATGCCCTGAACCCCCTCTCACTTTCCCATCGCTCTGGAGCTCTCTCCCTCTCTTCTAGCGCTCGGTTTCGAGCTTGCCCGAGCGCACAGCCCTAGCCGCCGTTGATTGTCCGCGTGGCCACCGGCGAAGAATCCCCGCGCCTTCGTGTACAGAAGCTTCGACAGGCCTTGCAGCGTCTCTCCGCACAAGGATTCGAGCAGAGAGCGCCGAGACGACGCCATCGACCACGACTTCGCCCCTCTGCCCGACGATCGCCTCCGACTGATTCGGCCACTGCAGAGCCTCCCTGATCCTGGTGAGCGCCTCTACAGACTCGCCGTGAGGTCCTCTTCGATTCCACTCTAGCCATCTGCTTGATTACATCCTCTAGTCGCATCGCCCGCAAATCCGATGGCCACCGCCCCTATCACAAAATCTGAATAAAAAGCTGAATACACTACGATAGGGGTGGACAGGAGCACATGCGGTGGGAGACTTACCATGATGGAGGAAAGAGTGGATGGAGGGCAAACGCCGGATGGAGCGCGACCACCGCGGAACATAGAGTGGATGATAATGGACATGAGCTCTTCCGTCCTCTGACCCGCGCGCACCGACCACATCTCTACCGGGCAGCGCCACAACCACCTCTTCCTCTGTGTCTGCGCTAGCACCATCGTCACGCTCTTCCCTCTCTATGACCGACACAAGAGACGGAGCGAGAAGCAATCAATCCTCTGGATCCAGATCAAGCAAAGGGTGAAATTAGGAAAGGTTCAGAAAACCCGTTATTTGTTTCTAGAAAATCCGTTATTTGTTTCCTAAAATAATTTTTCATTAATAAGAGAGATCGGTTGATTTGGATAAATTGGGAAAATTTAGTCCGTGATTTTTTGTACGTTAGAAAAGTGCTGCTTTGCTAAAAAAATGGAGAGAAAAATAAACCAACGTGAAGAGTGGTGGTGGGAGGGGAGACGAAAAAAACCAGACGAAAAAATCCCAGACGAAAGTGGTGGGACGAAAATAAACCGTGGATACTATTCAACCAACTCATCCATTAGGACTAGAGATTTATGTCTACAGTTGTGTTGTGATATCTTCCCGTGAGTCTCTTATCTTGATCGTGCACATCTGCGTCTATGATTAGTGT
Source organism: Triticum aestivum (assembly GCF_018294505.1). Taxonomy (NCBI): domain Eukaryota; kingdom Viridiplantae; phylum Streptophyta; class Magnoliopsida; order Poales; family Poaceae; genus Triticum; species Triticum aestivum. The sequence continues at coordinate 59,459,372 of NC_057808.1, read as the reverse complement.
ACGATTGGGTTGGGGGCGTCACAGGACCAGACCGGCGGGGAGCAAGTTGACAAAGATGGGAACCGCGTCCTCATATGCTTCCTGGCCTCCCACCGGCCACAGCTTCGTGTGCCCCCACTCGCAACCGCGGCCGCTAACCAAAAAGCGAAGCGTCTTCGCGCTATCGGTATCCACAAAATCCAACTCGTGCAAGGCCGGCTCCGGCGGCAGCGACACCTCCTCCGCCTTGCCCTTTTCCCTTTATCTACAGAAGGTATGGGTCTACGCGACTCCATGGAGAAAGATCCCGGATGGGGGTAGATGCGAGGAAAAGGAGAAGAGCTTGGGAGATGGCGGAGAGAATGGCTGAGGGGTGAGAGCAACGGAACGAGCTAGCATCGCCCCGACAACCCTCCCTTATAAATCAAGGGGCAGACGCAAGGGAAACCGCCCGCCTCTCGGTGTTAACTGCCCATGCTCCCCGGTTTTCAAGAACGCGCCGCGAACATGGGCGGGAATTGAGGCACTCTCGTGGTCTGACAAAAGCGCCCCTCAAGCCATCCTTCAATACAACGCAAAAAGTCTCCATCGTTTGGTCCCGTCATGGGTGGCCAGTCGCCACGCGTCAAGGCTCTGGAACGACATGGCCCCCGTCCCCCATCTCGATCCCTGCAATCACCAAGACGAGTAACGGGACCGGGGGCTACTGTCAGCGTCAATAAAACTAGGGCATTACTAACCCGGTAAGAAGAGCCTTGGCGTCGAGGACATCGATGTTACTCCATCCAGGGGAATATCGTCAGAGACCTCGATACATCCATTGGACCCTGGCCTGGTTCGTCAGGAGACATGTCACAAGTAAAGGGTGGACCGTTTCCTGGAAGCCCTTCACGGGGACTTCCCGGGATGCCACAACGACATGCCGCTTGCCCTTGCAGGGGAATGAGTCTTCTCTCCTTAAGGGCGTAGGGAGTCCGTACCCCGCGACACTGCAACTTGCATCTGGATGGAGACAGAGGGCAAATGGCTAGCCCTTGCACATGGGCTCTGGCAAGACCCATGCGGCTCAAGCTATACATGGTGATTACAGTAATATTCACCTACTTCTTAGACTGCTACAGTGGTGGTACCTCATCACCGCCCAACGAATACCAAAGGGGGAAGCGAGGTATTCATAGGGTAATGCGCTGCCCCATAAGGACGTTATCGTCACACGTACAAGCATGCCATGGGCGACCATGCCACTAAATTATAGATTGTGCTAGCCTACCCCAATGTATATTCTGCCAATCAGAGCCACCGGCAAGGCCTCTCCCTGCACTATAAAGAGGGGAGACCGAAACCTCACAAGGGTTCAAGCTTTTCATCTTGTAATAGACACATTGTAGCTCTCTCCATTGAATACAAACAAGGCAGGAGTAGGGTATTACACCGAGAAGGTGGCCCAAACCTGGGTAGTTCTTTGTGTTCATCTACAGTTCATCCACATATCTCATCCATGACTTAGGATTGTTGGACGTGTTCAGTTCCTGTCCGAACTTTCAAAGAGTTGTTTCTCACAACTCATATGTAGGTTCTTACAAACCGACAGACTCAACGATGGATTCTATCATCACCATTGGGATTTGATCAAAGATGGTGTTACAAACGCGGTTCTAGATTATCTAAACGACGACCATTTGTTGAATATGTTAAAAAAAATTATCTTGATTCAGAAGATAAAACACCCAAAGAATATCACCCAATACAAGCATATTTCTTTATGCAATGTTATATACAAGCTATGTTCCAAGATTTTGGCTAGCCCATTTTGTAAGATTCTTGATTAGATCAGTGTTGAGGAACAAAGTACTTTGTACCGGGGAGACTTATCATGGATAATGTGATTGCGGCATATGAGTGCATTCATTCTATGAAAAGAAAGAGGGGCAAGTAGTATTGCTGTGCAGTGAAATTATATATGATGAAAACGTATGATCGCATGAGTGGTCCTATCTCCAAGGGATCATGCTTCACTTGGGATGGTTGAGATCTTAGGGGGGGGGTATGTTGACAAATAAACTAGCATGACAGCGGCAGTCTAATTTCGTTGCCATGGCAGCGCTATTTAGTCGACATGGCAGTGATCAGTTAGTTCGCGTTATTCAGACTGTCTGTTGGTACCGCTTTAGGACGTGACTTGTACGAACCCGAGGATCGTTTGTAGGCCTATTAGACTTGTTCTCGATTGTGGGATTGCACGATCCAGTAGGAGATCGAGCTAGCTCTACATCATGTTTGCTTTCTGTTGAGAAATAACATGAAGAAAGAAAAGCAACATTCAGGGTGCTGCACAAAAATTCAGAGTTCTTCCTCTATTCTTGTTAGAGTGACAAAAACAGAGAGAGGGATCAAGATGAGAGAATTGTGAGTGCTAATAGATATGCCTTTTGCCAACACCATATATCTTACCAATAATTTTATTTTTTTTCAAGAAATTTGCTTTTGGAGGTTACTCAAAGACCTCCTCCCTCCCCTAGTTCGTGCGTATGTGTGTATTGATTTCCATTCTGATCGAGATTTTCTAGTTCACACAACTTTCATGACCTACAACTAGAGACTGTTAAGCATAATGCTGGAATCTATAAAATCTAAATAGTTGATCCCCACTGACTCTAATTCTCTCAACATGCATCTCTCCACATCACCAAATGTGCCACGTCATTATCCATTACAACTATTTTGTAGCACATGCATGCCCCAAATTTAACTGTTCCATCCCCAATGGTCCAACGTACATGCATACTCTTTGTTCACACACAATTGCTTCCGAAAGAATAGCTTTTGATTTAGGTCATTTCATTCATACAAATTTTATCCAACATTAATCTTTGAAATCCCGCAGCAAAGCGCGGAGAAATCACCTAGTTTCTTAGACTCTGGACCCATATTGAATTACATGCATCAAATAGTTCACCCAAGCCTAAACTTATGGAGAAAAGTGGTGTATATATTTCAACACAGGATACATGTGTTGCAAATGGCCAAAGACTACTAATTTATTCGAATGGAATCATTTTTCGATAGATGTATTCATTGTTCTAGAAATTTATTTCATTTGTCGTTACAAATTTATTTGAAGAGTCATGAGTAATGACACATAGAACATATCCTAGTTTTTCAAGGAGATGTATCCATTGTTGATCATCCACTCCATACTCCAGTGGTTGTTCACATTCTTGAGAGTCCAATAGGCCCATCCAAACGTTGCCCTCTCATACACATCCATCTGTGCATTTGCAAACATTTGGAACTCTTGCTTCGCTGCATTAGGCACCTTCCACTCAGCGACCCATTCTCCTACGGAAAACATGTCACATGAGATATTTTTATTAAAGTCCCGAAGAATGGGGATTCTAAAACCAAAAGGGAATAGTTACAGTTACCTACAAAGGTGAGGGGACCATTTTCCCTCGTGACAATGCTAAGATCGCTTGAGTAGTTGGTCTTGATGAAATCAATATTTTGTTGCACGGTGAAAGTATCAAACATGTTGTTGAACAACGCGTAGTAATGCACATCAATGACAGATCCGGGTAACCCGCCAGCGAGCCCGAGGAACTCTGTTGGGTCCGGGGATGACAGCCGGTTGGACATGATCACGTAGGCATCCGATGAGTGCTTCCTGACGGCATTGTACCCGTCGCGGTAGTACGTTTTTAGGCTCTCCAGGGATACGCCGGGCGCCAACGGCTCGTTCATTAGCTCAACTGCGAGGAGGCTTGGGCTTTTGGCGTACCTGGATGCGAGGAAATCTACCACTTGCACAGTTTGTGCGATGTTAGTGTCGGTGGTGCCCCAGTCCTGTGAGCCATCCTTGGAGGAGCTGTGCTCAAAGGGATTTTGCGACCCAGGAGCTGCATGTAGGTCAATGATGACGCCTAGATTGTACTTCCTGTTCATGCAAACAAATTGAGCATTTACAAAGCGGAATGTTTCAAAAAAAAGAATAAAAAGGAGGATCAAACGTAGGCCAAAAGTTAATTAGATAACGGAAGCTTTAGTTTGCTCAAGATGATGCCAAGGTCAGCCCCTGGCCTAAATATTCCGATAGTTGAGCCGATCTTTGATTTCATACATTTAGCAAAATTATATTACAAGTTTCTAAAGGTTACTTACTCTGCCCATTTGAATGCCTTGTCCAAGGTTTTAAGTGAACCTCCAACGTAAGGTGCTGGAGGTCTGGGGTCGTTAGCAATCCACCATCCCACTGGTATTCTCACTGCGGTCAGCCCGCTTTCGGAGATGAACCTGAAGTCAGCTTCCACTATATATGTGCTCCAATGGTTCTGCCAAACATGCAACATTCCACAAAATTGAGGTGCCAAGAATGATACGTATTCCTAACTTCCAGAGGGAGAACAATGGTACCTATTTCTAGCTAAGTTATAAAATCTACCAACTATAAGTATCTACCTTGTCAAGACAAGAAAAGCACACTTCTCGCAATAATAATAATACTAATGATGATGATGATGATAACACACAATCAGTTAGATAATATTACTATATCGTGAACACCAAAAACTTGGTGTATCTTTTTTCATTTGAATAAATTACATTTTCAGTTGTTTTTTATGCAATGATTTCAAACAAGTTGTACCCGATTAAGTTATTCGCTGCACAAAGATCGGCACTACCCTTTCTCGTTTCCTTGTGCAAGTGGACAAAGATATACTAATAAACAAGAGGAAAATGACGAGGGAAACCACTGAGGACAGTGATCTCCACGTGATGCATGATAAGCATAATGTACAAGTGTTGCTCACTATATATAGCTCTGAATTAAAACAGGGGTCCGCAAGTGGAGCAGTGATGCTCAATGTATTTACCCTGAGAATAGGTGTAGCCTTTGTCGTCCCATAGCCGTTGCAGATCTGGTACTCCCCTTGTAGCCCCGTCACTCTAGTCACCACGAACACCGACGGGTCGTCGTCGCCCCAGCTGGTGCGCTGGCCATAATCGGCCGTCAGCGAGGCATCTTTGTTTGCCTGCACGCCGTCAACGGAATGTGACTAATATAGTTTGGAACATGAAAGAAAATGAGATTTTCTTATAATTACTTATTGTTTGCGCTAGTCAAAATCCCTAGAAAAGCTAGTCAACATTGGAGGCTCATGTTGAATAATGGAGTATCTGTTTTGAACGCACTTGTTGCCCAGTTGGCAAACATAGTAGTATGAAGGACGTGGATTTTTAGAGCTTGTCTCATGAACACTTTTATCTTTATCCTCAAATATAGCTTTGAGATCTGTGTTAAACAACTAGCTTACTATATTTTCCGTAGTACGAGTAGTGAAGTGCTGACCAATATATGCGGTATTTCGTACTATTATCGTTACCTGCAAGAAGAGCCCGTTGGGCGCCATGATCCGCATCCTGTACTGGTCGCCGGGGCTGCGTACCAATCGGAACGTCTCGGACCGCCCCGGCGCCGCCGCCGTCGCGACCAGCGAGCCGTCGCTCTTGACGCCCACGAACTGGTTGCCGAACACTTTGAAATTGAATGTCACCTGGTTGATCCGCCACAGCTTGAAGGTCTCCCAGCCAGACGCCTGCGGCCGGTTCGCCACCAGCCCCGCGCCGCCGCCATTCTCCGCGGCCACGTAGGCGTTCTGCGTTACCGACTTGAACTGCAGCTGCGTGCCGTCCTGTAGGTACGTCGGCGTGCTGATCGGTCAAGAACCAAAAACACAGAGCCATATGCAAAGCTACGACGTTGATTTACCAGGAGATCGTTGTTGGGGATGCCGTCGAAGAGGGACGGCAGGATCCAGCCCTCCGTCACCAGCCACCCGCCGAGGTTCACCGCTCGCACGGGGAGACGAGGAGCAGCCATAGCCGCCGAGCTTCGGGAGAGGAAGCACAGCATGAGTAACGAGGCATAGTGGAAGAGGCGGCTCCTCATTTCGCAGCTAATGCTTCTTCAGAACAACTGGGATCGGTTGCTTGCAAGTTGCAACGCAGTGCTCTGCTCTGCCGTCCTCTGCTCGCTTATATAGCTCACGGCTGATGATTAATTAAGATATGATCAACTTGTTGGATGCATGAACACCAGATTAGAACGGGAGGGTTTCCACTAACGATAACAATCCGGGGGTCCAAACTAATGGCTAGCACGAACGAAGTTTTAGGTTTACTTTAAGTGAAAACATGTTCCACTTTTATTTTTGGCGAGTACTCTGCGCCGGCGCACCGGCCCAAAACTTTCGGCCGGTCGCACCAGCAGCGTAGGATTTGTTTGTTTGCAGCCGCACGATTTCCTTCCCCCTCTCCAGCGTCTTCTTCTATGAGAAAATAGCCCTATCGCGCCGCCATGGATGCGAGGCCTTGAAGCACTGCCCAACGATGCTTCCTCCTCTCCTGCGTCTTCTCCTCCTCTACTGCTGCCCCCGCTGCCGGTCGTCGCCCTCGCCGCCGGTCGCCGCAGTTCGCTGCCGTCGTCTACTATATTTCTCACCGGCTCCACGCATGCCGTAGCCTGTCCCCATGGTTGCAGCTCCACCTGACGGCGGTCGCAGCTCCACATGACGGTGGTCGCAGCTCCAGTCGTGGCGGCCACAGCTCCGGCGGCCATGGCCAGCGGCCGCAGCACCTCTGACAACGAGCTCGCAAAAAAACTGTACTACCCCTCTGGTTGCCGGTTGCAGGAAAAAAGTCAGCCGATTGTAGCAAAAAAACATTACAGTTCGAGCAAAAGAAAGTCGCCGGTGCCGCCACTCGGTCGCCATCGTAGCAAAAACTCTAAGCGATTGTAGCTTTCTGATTGCCGGTTGCAGCAAAACAGAATGACGCAGTTGTAGCAAAAAATAAAAAATGATGCTAATCACATCTGCGTATGGTGGTAACAAAAATCGTTGCTGGTGGTAGCAAAAAGTTGTGTCGTTTGTAGCATAAATAAACATAGTCGCTCGCCGTCGGGTTGCATAATCTTTCATGAATGATTTAGCGAAGAAAAAAGTCGTCGCCGGTAGTAGCAAATGAAGTCGTAAGTAGTAGCAAAATCAAACGACGGTTCCAGCAAAAACAAAAAACAACAACGAAGTTTCAATAGTTGGTTCCAGCAAAAAATTTGGTTGGTTGTAGCAAAATGCGACACCGGTTGTAGCAAAAATACGGTGCCGGTCCCAGCAAAAGGGCAGTACTTCTTCGGCTCACGGTTGCAACTCTGCGGGTGTGCGGTTCCAGCTCCGCTGCGTACCGGTTGCAGCATCTCACCATGCGGTAGAGACCGCCGTGTAGTAGCAATGGTCGTCTCCCATGCTTGTCTGTAGGAAAGAGAAGAAGGAAGGAGCGAGAGGAAGAAGATAACCAAAGAAAAAAGGAAATAGGAAGGGGCTGCGGTGGGCCCAGGCGCACGTAGGCTGAGGAGGTTGAGTGGGTGATTGGTCAAACTTGCATGTAATCGACGCGGGCCGCTGGATTGCATGTGATCAACAAGCGCGATGGTGCGACCGGCCGAAATTTCGGCCGGCGCGTAAAACGTTTCCCTTTATTTTTTTAGGAAAACATGCTCCACTTACATTAACGTGGCCAAAACCGTTCCCTGTCTCGCCCATTTTCCGATTCGAAAACTCATGGGCCACTAATCTGGCCTGCGGCCCCGTGATTCAAATGAGCTTACAACCTGGTCTCCGCGCTGGAAAAATCCGGCTTTCCACTAAACTTGACGGTGTTGTACTAGGAAACCGGGACCTCCTATAGGGCGCGCAAGGGATCTGGCGCCCGCAGCAGCCAAAAATACCTCCTCAGGCGCACGTAGGCTGAGGAGGTTGAGTGGGTGATTGGTCAAACTTGCATGTGATCGACGCGGGCCGCTGGATTGCATGTGATCAACAAGCGCGATGGTGCGACCGGCCGAAATTTCGGCCGGCGCGTAAAACGTTTCCCTTTATTTTTTTAGGAAAACATGCTCCACTTACATTAACGTGGCCAAAACCGTTCCCTGTCTCGCCCATTTTCCGATTCGAAAACTCATGGGCCACTAATCTGGCCTGCGGCCCCGTGATTCAAATGAGCTTACAACCTGGTCTCCGCGCTGGAAAAATCCGGCTTTCCACTAAACTTGACGGTGTTGTACTAGGAAACCGGGACCTCCTATAGGGCGCGCAAGGGATCTGGCGCCCGCAGCAGCCAAAAATACCTCCCGACCGGGATTCGACCTCGCGCCCTCCCGCTTCCACACAGTGAGGCTAGTCACTGCACTAGCTAACTGCTAATAGATATTTACACCGCGAAAGTTTAAATAAACAGAAAATAGACGCGCTATTTATTGCACAATACACTGGCATTTATACAGTTCAATTATTGAAAATATGTTCAAATGTTACGGATGGAGTTCTTGAGCATGCAAAAAAAGTCCGCGTATTCAAAAATAGTTCTGAATACACATTGAACATTTTCTTAGTCTAGGGTGAACATTATTCAAAGAAACACAGAACATTTTTCTAAAATACGCTGAACTTTTTTTGAATACATGCTGAACAAAATTTCTCTACACGATGAACATTTTTTATACACACTGAACATTTTTTCAATGTATGGTGAACAATATTCAAATACACGTAGAACTTTTTTTTAAATACGATGAACTCCTTTTGAATGCATGCTGAACAAAATTTCTATACATGATGAACATTATTTTATACACACTGAACATTTTTTCAATGTATGGTGAACATTTTTCTTCAATACGGTTAACAAAAAATTGGAATTCAGAACTATTTTTGAAACATGAACAAAATTTGGAATTTCGAAAAACATTTTCTGAAAAGTCAAACTAATTTCGAAAAATATGAACGTATTTTGGATATTGAAAATAGTTCATCCAATTCGAAAATAGTTCATCAAATTTTAAAAAGTTCACTGGTTTTCAAAAAAAGTTCATTGAATTTGAAAAAAAGTTCATCAATTTTGAAAAAAGTTCATGGAATTTGGTGAGAAAAGTTCATCGATTTTGAAGAAAACTTCATCGAATTCAAAAAAAAGTTTATAAAATTGAAAAAAAGTTCGTCGATTTGGAAAAGACAGAAAAAGAAAAAGAAAAAGAAAAGGAAAAAAGAAAGAACAACAGAAAAAAAGAAAAAAGAAAAATACGTGAGAAGTAAAGAGGAAAGAGGAATTAGATAATCGCAGAAGGTGGCTTGGCTGTTAAGGTTAGCGCGTCCTGTAAGAACCCCGCGGCGCGGGTTCGATTCCCCCTCATGCCCTTTTTTTGCAGCAAGTTCAGAAAACGAAAAAACATGAAAAGGGGCCGGCCCATCGCGGAGAGAGGGTGTGCGCCCGTTTGTCGAAATAGAAGAAACGGGCGCAACGGGCGCCGTTTAGGAATTGCCCGTATTTGCCACATTCTGCGGCAATGTTTTTTTTTCTGAGACAACTGCGGCAAGTTTTCGACTTATCGCATTCGTTCAATGGTACATGGCCCGGCCCAGTTAGCTTTTTTCGTGCAATCATTTTCCAGTTTTCGATCCTTCCAGAAGGTTCCTGGACAAGTTTTTCTGGTTTTCAGGTTTTCTCTTTCTGTTTTTTGTTTTTCCTAGTTTTATTTTTTATTTTTTCTGCTTCTCTTTCTTTGTCCCCTTTCTTCTTTTTTTGTTTTTCCTTTTTTTGTTTATCTATTTCCCTTTCTTCTTTTCTTGAAAAATATAAATTTCAAAAAAAGTTCAAATATTCAAATTTTGCTTCCCTTTCCAAAAAATGTTCTTAAAAAGTTGTTTGAAGATTCAAAATTATTTTGGTTTAAAAAATCATGTATTCAAAAAATCTTTGCATTTCAAAATTTATCAGGATTTCAAAATTTCTTCTCCGTTTCAAAAAAGTTTCGTGCTTTAAAAAATTGTTCCTCTTTTCAATATTTGTTAACAAAGTCGAAAAAAGTTCGGGAATTTTAGAATTTGTTCGTGATTTCAGAAAATTGTTCGGATTTTTCAAAAAATGTTAATAAGTTCAAACAATTACTCAAATTTTGGGAAATTATTCGGGATTTGTTTTCAAATAGTGTTATGTCTAATACTGCCATTAATTCTTTAAGTGATGTGATGTATATTTGTCGCCAGATCACTTTGGTCATATTGGCTAGCAGCGAGCGCGCATGAGTAGGCAGTCGCGGGTTCGATTCCCAACGACCGCATGCTACCCTTTTGCTATGCTTTTGTCCTGTTTTATATATAAAGCACCACACCAACAACAACATCGAGGAGAAGCAACATGTTAAAGAGAGATAAACAAGAAGAAGAAAAAGTAAGAAAGAGATCACCATAAGTCCAAAGAGGCAAGTAGGGTTATGTTGAGGGCACCAGCTCAACAAGCCCTAAAAGAAGAAGAAACAGGGAAAACAAGCCGCCAATAAACTAGTCAGGACCCGGAGGAGGAGAAGGTAGCGGTAGTGCCAAGTGGAGAGCCAAAGATCTGAGTCGTGAAGTAAGAGCATCAATGGCGATATGATCCTAGTCGCGGCTAAGCGGCTTCCACGGCTGCAAAATCCCACACATTTTATATATAGCATCACAGGAACGCCGCAAAAGGGAATGCCTAATAACCTGGTTGTGGCGAATCATCCATAGCGTCCATGCGAGAACACTGATGCCCAACCATCTAATATGGCGGGTGGCCACAGATCTCGCGAGTAATTCCCCAAACAAGTCAGTTTGTGTGACACCACCCACTACCGATAACTTCCCTGAAACAACCCCAAAGGAATTGAGCTGAAACATATGAGAAGAAATGAAGAATATGTTGCTGGGAATCTTTTTCGGTGCCGCACAACAGTAAACAGCCATCCCCGAGGCCATGCCGCTTTAGGACCTCCACTCCTGTAGGAATGCGACCACGGATCCATTGCCACTGGAAGATCCTAATATTGAGGGGGAGCCTAACAGACCATACCTGCGAGAGGGGCTCCGGCCTAGGCAGAGCAGTAATGGCATGGTACAACGACCTAGTGGGGAACCTGTCACTATTCTTAAGGTCCCAGGATACCTGGTCAGGTTCAAGGGAGGGAGAGTGGAGAGCAACACTCCTCAAGAAGATCCTCCCAGGCCGCCTACTGGGAAGGACCGAAGGCACGCTGAAAGGTGAGGCTCCCAAGTTCAAGGATGGTAGCCAGGACAGAAATATAGGGCAACACGCAAATGGATATTAGTTTCGGGAAGCGAGCTACGAACGGCAGTCGCTTACTCGCTTGCCCAACAATCAAACCAGAACATGGTTGATGCCCCAGACCCAAGCGAGCTGCAACATGTGTACTGTCAGCATCGTCTCTTACATCCAGGCCCATCACATCCATTCGATGGCCCACTTTTGTGCTTGACTTGGCATGACTCGCTAGAAACGACCAATCCGATTGTTCCTTTGCGGTCTTGCCTGAGAGCTGCTTTAAACATCGTGCGAGTCAATATTTTGGTTCAAGACTGGCATTGAAACGCACATTGTTTGCACTGCGGGAGCCTGGTTAGGAATCCTACCAAACGCCCCCTATGTGTACTTGAATCATTCTAGATTGATGCGTGTGGAGACAGGAATAGGTGTGGGAGCCCCGGCCGAAGGATGAGCGATCCCATAGCTGCCGAATCTGGAGTCGTAGATGAGGAAGCCAACACTAGTCAAAGCCACCATGTCGGAAGGCAATTGGCAAGGCTGCACCTGCCGTCGGAGGGTGGCACTGCCTTCGGACCCACGAGCATTGGATCTAGCCAAAGGGGAGGCTTTGAAATGTACATAGCAGGGTAGGCAGCGGAGCAAACCACGAGGAGGGTGGGCGATGGCTATCAGCAACGCCGGCAAGCTAGGACTGGAGGGACGCAGATCCGAGCTGTCGTGGCCATAGCCGTCGCGACGTCAGTGAGCCAAGTGAGCTGGAAAGGACGCAACTGCTGGGTCACCGAGGGCAGAGCTGCCCGGCAGAGGACACCAGTGGCCATGGGCACTGGAGAGACGCAGACCCGAGGTCGCCGGGGCCGGAGCAGCACCAACAAGCACCCGCCTTGAGAAGCACCGTGACTGCACAAGCACTATAGCCTCGTCGCCTCCGCACTTTAGGGCCGCCTGCGAGGAGGCAGGCAAAGACGTCCCCGCGACCGGCTGCAGGTCTTGCGCCCAACCCATGGTCGACGACAGCAGGGCTAGCCGTGCCGTAAAGGTGGGGGGTGGGCGGATTGTAGGGGAGGACGCAGAGGCCGTAGCCAAGTGCGCCGCGCCCGACTCCCGACCGGCGGGAGAGCACCAGCTGGGAGGAAGGGTGCTCGCGAAGCACGACTGGATCGGGGACGCGGGGCCAGGGGAAGCACGCGAGGGACGAAATCTCCCCGCCGCCACCATCCCGTGGCGTGTCATAGCCAGGCCGGCGGCAGCGGTGCAGCGGAGGCGGGCGGAGGGGGAGCATCCTGGCGGCGGTGGCTGGTGGATCTCGGGGGCGTGGTGGAGTGGGGATGCGCGAGAGGGACGGATTTGCCCCGCCGCCACCATCCCGGGGCACGGCCCGGCTTCGCCGGCCGCCCTCCGACGGCGGCGCAGCGGGAGCGGGGGGAGGGAGGGCCTTCCTGACGGCGGCGGCTGGGGTTTCCCCCGTGTCACCAG